>NW_015548184.1:3291506-3298614 GCF_001515605.1 Sinocyclocheilus anshuiensis
TGTATTTTGTTGTTGCATTCAAGCAATTGACGCCTAACTGCCGTTAATTCAAAAGTGAAAGTAAAATGCGCACGTCGCTTTTAAGCTATTTAAAAGCGAAGGAAAGCGAGGAAAAGGGGGGAAATTCAAATGAACTAAAAACAAACAATTGCTTTACGCCGAATTGCCACACATTTATATAAGATATATAAGATTTATAGATATATATTTTATTTTAGTCAAGTGGTGATGATTTGAGAAGGCTAAATTGATCAAACATTGGCAAACTCACTGTCTGCCGCTGGCCGCTTGGTCATAAGGCTACTTTAAAAACAAAAACTTGAATTTAACAAACAAAAAATGTTCCAAACATTTCTAAATTAACTTAATAAAGAAACGAAAATAAATATAACCACTTTGCCATTAAAAACGAAACTGAACTATTTTAATGGCTACAACAGCAGCTGTGTAATGGGGAAGAGAGAAAGAGAAAAAAGACACGGGCTACAGTTGGACTCGGGCCGGTAATTCTGATAAGCTTTTGGACAAGGGCCGGACTAGGGCATATGTTTGAGGCCCGTTCAGGGTTCTAATGAGCTTGTTTGGTACCAAACTCAATTTGGTACTAGCAAGGCGGCTTTATACGCACGCCCTTTGGACGTGACTGAGCGCACAGGAAAGCGCCTCATGGAGCGCGCCAGTACCGAATGGCTTAAAAAGACGTGCAAATACATAATACATTTTTGTGACGATGCAACAATGACCCGATTAGGCAAGTGACAATTCTGTCAACTGTACTGAAACATGAGCAAAAGTCTTGTATCATAGCGTGCAGCAGCTCTTTAGTGCAGACGAAATGCGCTGATGTGAAGCCGTTTTAAGAGAAAGTCAAAGAGAGAAGACGCGGTACAGCTGAATCACTCACGCTGTTTTCAAATGATTGATTTGATCTGATAGTCTGTGTGGATTTATTTACTCATTTAACCTACATGCTATAGGCTATTGAATAAATGTGTGAATATCCATAATTTTAAAGTCAAAAGCTGTGGGAATGAGTAAAACTATGCGATATAGCCTATGCGCAATCCCGCACCGAAATTCAGGACCTGATTAAACAATTCTATTACAGAGATTTGTGAAATAGATTTCCATGACTTTTCCAAAACTTTCTGGGTTTATTTATTTTTCCAAAACTTTTCCAGGCCTGGAAATTGCTGTTTTAAAATTCCATGACTTTTCCAGGTTTTTCATGACCGTACGAACCCTGAATGTCACAAATCTGCTTAGGTGTGATTAGTAACCTAGAAATAATCCTACAAATTTTCAGGTTTAAATTAGATTTGGAATCAAGATTTTCAATGTGGTTTTGTGGATATGACAAGTGATCTTCAACGATGGGCTAGTTTGCGTACCTGTTGAGCCCAGATGATGTAGTTTCCCTGGTGAGCAGCTACTTTGAGAAAGGGAACGCATTGCCAAGCCATGTCCAGGGGACAAGTGTGTTTTCTCCAGCACCTCCGAGCTGCCAACCCCATTCTCCATCAGGAAGGGCTCTGATCAAACACAACGATACAAAAACACTTACAGAGAGGGCCAACAGACAGAGGAGTTCACCAATTAAATGCTGTTTTAGCAGTGAAACAGTGTGAAATACCTTCCGAGGAGAGAAGGTGGTTTTTAGATATTTTGTGCGGTGCAGAGCTGCTGTTGTAGGCGTCATGTTGGAGGAATCTCTTAGTGCCCCGAAGGGGTCCAGAATTCAGACTTTCTGCAAAGTTTCTCCTTTCTACAACACACACGAGGCTCTCTTTTAACATCTTTACAACTGTAAGATCAAAGAATGCACAAAATATAGTAATGAGCCACAGCAGATGTGTTTGCACGCATGAGCGCTGACCTGTGTACGTCCGGCTGTCATAGTGAAGTCCTCCCACAGGGATGGGCTGACTGCCGAATAATGGGTCGCAGTGCAGGTTGTGACAGAGTTTCTCCAGGAAGCGCAGCACATACGTCACACTGTTCACTGCCGGCAGTGTTAGAGTGTGGTGCTGCTGCTCAAAATGGGCTGTAAAAGTAAAATGGGCAAAGTTCAGTGGTCACTGTTAATACATAATCATTAAACTAAGGGCTGCAAGATTAATTGAAATTAAACCGAATTTGCAATATGGCTTAGTGCGATTATCAAATTGCAAAGCCTGTGACTGAATTAAATAAATATAATTGCTGTGTGTTTCAGAGTGAATCACAGCACTGTTCCCATAAATATTAGTAGTACTGTAAAATTATTTTATTTTATCTTAAATAGCACATTTTTTTTACAGTGAAATACTACAATAGGGAAGTTTCATGTTGTAATAATTATTAATTAATTAATAATGAATCCCAAAATTGTTGGCCAAACTGTGCAAACCTATAAACAAGCACAGTAAATCAGCATTTCAAAATCTATTTGTAATTGCAATTAGATATTTTCCCCAAATCCCCTAACAAGAAGTCCAGATGCATTTGAGGCTCTTAGTTCATTTCTATCAGCCTTGTGGGTCTGTGTGTTCTGACCTGATATGAGCTCTCCTCCATGGCCTGGTTTGAGGCAGGAAAAGACTGAGCTCTGGTTATGTGCACAGTCAACACAGGCTTGAACACACTGCTGCAGCACAGAGGAAGCTCGGCCTGGCCCAAAGTGATCTGGCAGTGACTGGATACGGCATGCATCCAGATGGGGACCCATTTTCCCATACTTATTCAGGTACACACATACTGAGACACACAAATAATTGCAGGGATGTTGTTAGCAAAGATGATATATGATAAAGAATTAAATATTTATTTATTTGGGAAAAGATCTGAGACACTTGCAGTACCTGTAGGGGCCTGTAAGGCAGCGCTGGGAATGGTGGCGTTGTCCAGCGGAACTGAGCTGGTGTCTGGTTCTGGAGTGCTAGTGCTTGGGGAGGTGGGCATAGGGTTGGGTACCAATCGGGGTTTTCTCTATATACAAATAAACATGGTCAGGAGGAATCTGCATAAATAATGATGCTGCCTTATAATTATCACTTTGATTTCTGCTAAAGAGTTGCACCTTGCTGCCGGGTTTGGGGCCTCTCTTTTTTGGGATCTTAATGGGATCTGTTGGGTTCTGCTGCACATTCGGGGGCCAGTTGGCTGGCAGTTTGCCTCTGGATTTGCTGATAGGTCTACCAGGACCTCCGATTGTTCCTTCAAGCCACTCTGTCCTCTTGGCCCAGCTTAGCTAGAAGACAACATAAATATACAAAACGCATTCAAACTCCCATTTAAAGTATTTTGGTATCAATACCATACATTAAAAATAGTGCTGTCAATCGATTAAAAAAACAACTAATTAATCGCACATTTATTTCTGAAATTAATCGCAATGAAACCCACCTAACATTAAAGTTTTTAAATATACTTTTATATTGCAATAATTTCACATTTAATCTTCAAATTAATGTAGAAATCACATAAAGACAGTATAATTTTAATATCTGTTTAATGGCATCTTTTTTTTATGACTGAAGGCATGAATCACTGATACCAATACTATTGTCTCTATGAAATTATTTTATTTATATTTTAATATTTAACCATTGATTATAGCCATTCAACATTACAGTATAACTGAGAGCTATCAATTTAAACATTTTTTAGACTTTAAAAAATAACTTCTAATTTAAGCGAACTTAAAACAATCTTCAAATAAACCCATTATAATACATGTCATATTTACCTGTGCCCTTCAACAAGTAGGAAATATACAGAAATTGAATAAAGTTATCAAACACTAAATTCTAAATTAAATATAGATGAATCTTTCAAGCTACAAAAGTTATTGATATCCTCTTTTTTTCTTTTGTTCTTTGATTAACAGACATCACAGCAGCTGGGTTATTAGTTTATTTGATGCTATTACTTTAAGAGCTGCCGCTGCTGAATTTGATGCGGATCTGACATGCATGCTCGTAATTTCATTCGCGCGTTAATATGAAATGGTACAGGCTAGGGATGCGCCGATCCGATATTCATATCGGGTATAGGCTCCGATAGTGCCATTTTTCTCGGATCGGGTATCGGTCAGAGAGAAATCGGTATCGGAGACGAAAAATGCAAATCGGAGCATCCCTAGTACAGGCTGCTGCACGCGCCGCTGTATTTGTGCGTGCAAGTGAAGAGCACGTGCGATGAGCACAGTATAACGGCTGACAGGACAGGAAAATTTGTTTTGACTGACATACGGCCTGACAACATCTCATCTGACCGCAGTTCACTGATGTTCTGCTGAAGCTCCCTCGTCACCTGTACTGCTTCCACGCTCGTTTGACTAGAGCCTGTTGCTGGGGCGAAGTGGAGTGAGCGTCTGAAAAGTCTCCTGTTTGATGTGGTTCTAAAGATGTTCTGCATTTAAATAAATGCAATTCTTGTCAAGAAAAAAAAAGGAACCATGGAGGTTTATACAGGAATCATGGAGTTAAATTTAATACCTTTTAAGACCTTTTTTAAGACTCTTTCCATACATTTTAAGACCTCATCGCCACTCCAAGTTTTAACCGGTTACATCTGCGACCATGCCAGTAAAAAAAACCAGCCCAAAGTAGCCCAATTACCATGTCCCAAATATAAAAATGTAATTTCCATCCCTAAAATACAAATTTTACAGTCACTGTTATGGACATTTATCATAAACACAGCTCAAATGCTTCCTACTAGTGTGGCCCAAAACATTCAGCAGTTTTATTACAGGTAGAATGCAAAATGTTTCAGTACAAGCATTTCAACCAAATGTAATTTTTGCAATATTTCAAACCTTTAACCCACTGGGGAAAATCAACCCATGGCAACAGTTTAAAAGCAGTTTCGTGGAAAAAAACAACAACAACCCTGCATCCAACACGAGCTGCAGAAGTCAGATTTGACTGATCATGGGGTTGAGAGTAAGGAGTGATGACTGACAAGATGTTAGAGGATTTGCTCCTCAACAGATCCTGAGCTTATTGAAAAATATCTTATATCGTAAGATGTGCTCCCTTTATACAGTGCGCGCGCGATCACGGAATCGAAAGTGAAAGTGAACTGCGACTGCTAGCGCTCATTCAAAAGGAATTTAAATACCCCACATATTGATAGTGGCGCCCTGATGCGCGAAAATTATATACAATATTAGAATGTTTGCGGAAGCAGATGGGAGCAAATTCAGTGAGAAATTCAGCGAGAGTGGGATCAACAAGCCTTGCGCCATCACGCAGCAGCGCAGTCAGTCAGTGAGCGCCGTAACAGATGACGTCAAATCTTGCAGGATTTCAGAAATAAACTACACAGAACCCCACTATTCGGACAAATATACATAATGAAAAGATGATACAAAATGTAATACCTTGGAAAATGTAATTTAAGACTTTTTAATACTTATTAAGGGCCTTAATTTGATCTAAATTGATTTATCAACTTTTAATACTTTTTAAGACCCCGCGGACACCCTGGTCAGAAGCAGCAGCTGTGAGTGGGGTGGCCAACCTTAGCTCCGCCCCTGCGTTAAATATTTTTTACACCATTGAACTTAAAATAAATTAATCGCCTGCGTTAATTTTGACAGAACTAATTAAAAATGACCTTATTATTGAGCAATATGACCAAAATCTTACAATTTTATTTCATGGTAATGATATGTATCATGATATAATTATTTTTGCTTTAAATAAGGTTCTAATGATATCAAATTTTTTGATATCATAAAAAATTCATAATTCTTGTCACCAGTGTCAATATCACAAAGAACTAATACTAGCTTAAAAACAAAAAAAACAAACCCAAACTCACTGAAGACAAGTAAACAGTCAGCAATTAAATAAGAATAAGAAACTTATTACAAGCAACACGACAAAAAACTACAGTAGAACAAATAAGAAATATTACATACAGTATTGTATAAAGCAATCAAATATGTAAAAAGATTGCATTGTATATTCTTCACTGTGTAAATTAAATATATATATATCTTCTTAATAAAATGTCAAAAGTGATGTAGTTAAGAGCAGTGAGAGATTTTCTCTCTTTTGTTGTTTGACTAACATGAATGACAAACAGCAGGAGTTTTGGACTGCTGTCAATTTAAGAGCTGCTGTATCTAATATACTGTAACATGTTTTCTTTCTCAGCTGTATGCCTTCACTTAAGACCTAAATTACTGTTTTTACGAGGATACTTGCAAAGATGGGCATTTTTGATACATACAAGTGTGTGTATTTAACCGTTCAAGGCCTATAAAGCTGCAAAAATAACTCCGTTCAATACTGCTGCGTGTCTTCACCGCGTGTTAAAAGTAGTGGAATGGGACAAAAAACCCAAAACGTCTAAAGAAATGCTTTTTTTTCTTACATCTTCAATGCTGGGTTTTTAGAACACGTCAACCCTGAGATGTGAGCGCAGCGGTCAAAAGCATCCGTGTAGTGCATGTTTACTTTTAAAAAAACAATGGAAAAGCAGTGCAGTGTAATGCAAAAACGTGTTTTGTTTGAACAGCCCCTTACTTTGCATGTCGGAAACCCAGGTATCAAATCCCTGGGAAAGGGCACAATAGGACATCCCTGATGTAACCTAGCCAGAAAATGATTTCTGAGCAATTCTGAGGATTGCCAGCCTTCACGTTTTAAAAAATGTTTTAATGATTGAGCTGATCATATAGAATTAGGGCTGTGAATTTTGGGTAGACAGCAAATCGATTCTTTGTGATTTTTGCAAATTAAGAACGATTCAATTCGATTCGATTCACAATTGAATTCGATTCGATTATAACGATTCGATTCTGCATTCTTTAAGTGCATTCACAGGATTATTTAAATGATTCCCCTAAATTCTTTAAATGCTTAGTCAGTGGGCAAATTACACAGCAGCCTTTGTGTAAAACACTTTTGTCCATTGTTAGATGCTAGTTTAATGATGCTATGGCATGACATGGCATATGTAGACATTTATGTAAGCCAAGACTTTAAAAAAAGTTTTAAAAAGTATTATGTATAGGCTAACATTTTGTCACACCAGGAGCGTAGCCATCATTTCAGAAGTGACAGAAATGTCAAATACAATAATTTTATGCATGTATGTATTATTATTTTTT
>NW_015548184.1:3298688-3298916 GCF_001515605.1 Sinocyclocheilus anshuiensis
GTTTTGTTTTTTTTTTAGCCATATCGGCCTAGAAAATCGGCCTAGAACTTTTCATTTTCCGTCGGTCTTTGTACACGATGTAACTACAGAAGGGTCAAGTTTTAAATAGGAAAATATAGAAACTCTTTGGTCATTTTTAAGCGAGATGCTAACGGTCAAATCAGATTCAATGATCTATGCTAAGCTACAGCTAAAAGTGCTACCGCCAGACCCGGAGATCGGTTAAAT
>NW_015548184.1:3299024-3301979 GCF_001515605.1 Sinocyclocheilus anshuiensis
TACATTCGGTTCAACGACATTGTTAAAACACATTTCTTATTCAATGGAACTGTGCGTATGCTTTAGACACTTACATTTTTGCTCTGTCCATGCAATAAATGCACAACCTACGACTGCTCAGATGTCGACGGTATGACCGAGCGCCATTGAAAAACTACAGAAAAGCAAAACTACGTCACTTTAGCATTACTGGCCACGAGTAGGCCTACTAAGGAGAGATCACACATCAGCTGCTCAAAACTGAGACGAACTGAGCGCGAGCGCAATCCTGTGATAGTCACAGGCGGTAAATAGTGGAGCGCGTGAAGGAGAGATGCGAGGGCACGAACACTGTTCAAGGTCTCCATTAATTCGTGCTTGTAGTAATTTAATGTGTATATATTTTGAAAGCATTGAATCGCTATAGAAATTGCGATTCATTCGATTCTTAGCATTTTATATCGATTATTGTCCGAAATCGACGATTCACGATTAAAAAATCATGTTTCAAGATCGATGCATATGCATCATCAGGGTTTGTAATCGATGCATCGATAAAACGAGTGAATCGTTACACCCCTATATAGAATGTATAGAATAGCATGCTCCTCAGGTCGGTTTATTTTATCTTCCTTGTGCAACAAGGATTTCTCAGTAATATTAAGACACTAATGGCTCCCATGCTATTGATTGTGATGACTCTAAATACAGTTATACCTTGCTCCCTGGTTTGGGGCCTCGTTTCTTCGGGATTTTAATAGATTCCAGTTCCTTTCCAGGCTGGCTTGTCTGGGAACCAAGCGTTCCTTTCTGACCCCAGGGTCCAGACAGTTTGGTTTTCTTGCGGCCAGGCTTACGTTTCTTCTGGGGTGGGGGTCTGCCTGGTGTAGGTGGCATGCCTGTCCCCTCTATGCCACCCTCTGGTAGGGCACCAAGTGCACCTAGTGCCTTTGGTAACCCGACTGCAAAAAAAAAAAAAGGTAGGGAAAGAAAATACAGCTTACATAGGGCAATATACCATAACGTGCAGTGACAAACATAGAAGCAGAAAACGAGAAAGGCAGGCTTTGTGTGCAGAGCTGACCCATTTTTCTTTGAGCCATCTCAACAAAGAAATGAGTTGTGTTACACATTTTTGGTGCTAGTGGCCTCTGAAGTGCTACAGAGATGAAAAGAAAATGCGAGAGAGAGAGCACAAGAAAAAAGGAAGAGAGAGATCCAAAATGTGAATTATACAGATTCTTGAGAACAAAAAAAAGCTAAAAAGAATGAAAAGTTTGTAAACTTTGAACATTTGAATGCATTGAACATTTATCACAATTCCTTGTCAACAACAACAAAAAAACCTAGAGTAAGCCAAAAAAGACCAGAAGAATCAAATGATCAATTTAAAGCAAAAGACAGCAAACACAAACAAACACTTCAGAGCTTTACGGACCTGTTAGTGAGGCCAGGATTGCAGTTTGTACTCATCCAACTTAGAAAAATGAATCTCACTGAACGAGGGTCTGCTCTTGATCTTGCAGTGTGTGTCAATTTGTGGCATCTTACTCTCTCAGTCAATTCACTTCCTTCCTGCCCCTTAGTTTCGATCTGCTCTCTAAAGTCTTAAAGTCTGCGGATAGTGACACAACGACCGGCTCTTTCCCAGACTGATACGTTTACACATTTTCCTAGTTTCCTTGGCTTCAAGCATAAAGACTCACAAATAAAACACCATAACTCGCTTACCCCGACTAGCTGTGAAGTTTAGTGTGTTTAAAGGGCCTGACAAGGCTTGTCTTCCTCTGCCAAATGCGTTGGCCTTGCGTTGTCTCTTTAACCCTATTTTCTCATCCCACTCAAACAGTCACACCAGTTATTTAATGCGAGGCCTGCTATTGGGCACAGGGTTTGCAGCAGTGCCAGCTGGGTGGATGCCAACTCCTTGTAAACCAAAACTCCAATGTTCTCTCTGATCAAATGCCTTTATTGCTTAAAGGAACAGTTCACCCAAAAACAAAAAGTCATCATTTACTCACCTTCATGTCATTCTAAACTTTTTTAGGTGAATTGTCCCTTTTTATCTGTGTTATTACTTCTATATTTTACATTTCTCTACCCAGGCTATTTTTGTCTCTTCTTTGTTTTGTTTATTCATTCTCTGCTTCTGAGGTGTCACAATTGCATCGTTAAAGTAACATTTCCCAATGAATTAAACATACCTGGCTAATTTAAGTTTTGATAGATACTCAGTTGCTTTGGTATAAAAAGATCCACTATGTAGATACATGTACATAAATGTAAATTGCATAGAGTGCTTTTCCATTATGTCCAAGATTCAACTTAAAGGGTTAGTTCACCCAAAAATGAAAATTAGCCCACAAATTACTCACCCTCAAGTCATCCTAGGTGTATATGACTTTCTTCTTTCAGACGAATCCAGTCGGAGTTATATTAAAAATTGTCTTTGATCTTTCAAGCTGTTTCATTGCACTCAACGGGTGTTGCATGCATCAGTCCAAAAGCACTTAATTAAAATGCGCCCATCCATAAAAAAAAAAAAGTGTCTCACACGGCTCCGGGGGGTGAACAAAGGCCTTCTGTAGCGAATCGATGCGTTTTTGTAAGAAAATATCCATATTCAAAACGTAATAATCACTTTAATGTAGCTTGCGCTCACTGTTGTACACTGGAAGCAGTTCCGGGCGGATGACGTATGAGGTCAGCGCCATACGTCATCCGCCCGGAACTGCTTCCAGTGTACAACAGCGCAAGCTAGATTAAAGTGATTATTAAGTTTTGAATGGATATTTTTCTTACAAAAACGCATCGATTCGCTACAGAAGGCCTTTGTTCACCCCCCCGGAGCCATGTGAGACACTTTTTTTTATGGATGGGCGATTTTTATTTCACTTCTTTTGGACTGAAGCAATGCAACACCCGCTGAGTGGCATTAAACAGATTGAAAGATCAAAGACAATTTTTAATATAACT
>NW_015548184.1:3302182-3343299 GCF_001515605.1 Sinocyclocheilus anshuiensis
ACATTAAAGTGATTATTACGTTTTGAATATGGATATTTTTCGTACAAAACCGCATCGATTCGCTACAGAAGGTCTTTGTTCACCCCCCGGAGCCGTGTGAGGCTCTTTTTTTTAATGGATGGGCGCATTTTATTTAACTGCTTTTGGACTGATGCATTCAACACCCACTGAGTGCCATGAAACAGCTTGAAAGATCAAAGACAATTTTTAATATAACTCTGACTGGATTCGTCTGAAAGAAGAAAGTCATATACACCTAGGATGACTTGAGGGTGAGTAATTTATGGGCTAATTTTCATTTTTGGGTGAACTAACCCTTTAATAGCACACCTCTCATTTACAATTGGTACAACTCTCTAACTCAAAAGTTTGGGGTAAGATTTTTTTTTTTTAATTCCCCCAAAGCTGCATTCGTTTGATCAAACAGTAAAAACAGTAACTTTATAAAATATTAACAAAAAACTGTTTTCTATTAAACATAAATTTTATTTATTCCTGTGATGGCAAAGCTGAATTTTCACCAGCATTACTCAAGTCTTTGATCCTCAGTGTCATATGATCCTTTAGAAATCATTCTATGATGCTGATTTACTGCTAAAAAAATGTATTTATTATTATCAATGTTGAAAACAGTTGTGCTGTATTTTTATGTGATTTTGAGCTTTCATGAACTTGCTAACCCCAAACATTTGAACAGTAGTGTATGTAGCACTGGCCTCTTTATTTCATGTCTTCAGTTCTTGTACATCTTACCTCCATCATTCCCTGTGCATGAATGCCAATGTAAAGTTGTCGGGATGAGAAAATCTGAATTCATACCGAGTAATCCACACCTTTAGTGCCTGGCGGCTGCAGGTTGTCTCCTGTGAGCGCGCACCAGCCGACTGGGAAGATGTCTCTGGAATCGTAGCGGCAGTAGTAATCAAAAGCGCCCCGCCAGCCATCGAAGGTGATCAGAACCTCCACGCCCCGCAGCGCGCCCACTGTGGCAGGACAGATGAAGTGAGGATTCTTCCTGTCCACTGCCTCCAGCTTCATCCCCACCTGAAAACAGTTTTGCTCCGGGGCAGGTGGTTCTTGCTGAAGGTCCAAAGAGATGAAGGCAAAAATAAGTGAAAAATATCAGGCAAAAAGTAAAGGGATGAAAGGAAAACTTATACACTTTGCTAATTTTAGTGTCAAATGTCCAGAACATGCTAAAATAATCTTTGAATAAATACATTGAACTCGACCTTTAATTATTGTTTGTGTTTGTTTGTGACAGATACCTTGTGAAAGATTCGGGCTGGGGCCATTTCTGCTCCGTTGAGTGTTTTTAATAAGAACATGGGCCATGATGATGCGTTCAGACGAAACCCTAGAGAAGAACACAGAACATTCAGTCAATTATTACTTCAATTTTATCAAAGCACATTTTTACAATAGCAAAGATGTTGCTGATTACCTGTGTTGAAAGATGAGAGTGATTTAACTAAAATATTGTTTCTGTATTATTTTCTCTTTTGTATCATTAAAAACATGTAAAGTAATGTGCTATAGCTAAATTTAGGAGATCATATCATGAAAACACAAGCTGTTGAGGTAAAAATTAAAAAATTATATGTTTCATTGTGAATAGAATCAAGTTTTTGAATTTTGAGATTTAAACGACTGGAATGCAAAATATTTTTAAAAAATGCAAGACAAACTAATGGTCTATTGTACAACAAAGTTGAGTAATGTGTTGTCTTTCTCACCAAGTGGCGGCTGCAGCATGCCTCCGTTCTTCTCGCAATTCCCAATGGGCTGGATTTCTGAGGAGTCCACCAGGCGCCAGAAATCATTCTTGTTGTCGCTACCGTCCAGCCGCAGGCGGAGGCGGGAGCCTGTCAAGCCCACCACAGTAGCGATGCAGGTAGATGTAGTGTTCCTGGGATCCTGAGCTTCCAACTTCATGCCAGCCTTAAACTCATTCACCGGAGGAGTTGTGCTCTGAGAATAAGAATTTGCAATCAGTTCTGGCATTTATAAACGGTTCATAATAATGACGTGTTCCACATTTGCATGTGTGGATGAAAAGACTCACCTGTCTGAAGAAGTGAGAAGGAGCAGCGACTGCTCCTGTCTCTTTTAGGTACTTCTCCCAACTGAAATGCCCTTTAAAATAAACATGTCAGCATCAAAGGACTCTTAGGATTCTGTTTTCATCTCAAATTAGCAAGCCTGTGTAATAAGATGATGGTTAACAATGAGATATAATCTAAACCCGAATAGTTATCAAAAATGACTACTGAAACATTTAGGAGATAACTAATTCTTCCCTAACTACTTTCAGATGTGCAATACTATAATGCTATTGCTGAAGGTATCCCTGTTGAGGTATCTGACTCAAAGTAGCTATTTAAGTGTTGTGAGTTTGATACCTTGGTACTGTGATGGGACACGAGAGGGGCGACCACTGCGAGCGTGCTTGATCCGTTTGCCATCTTTCCACTCAATAGCTGCTGGGAGAGGAAAACACTTCAATATTACTACATTCATTATTAAACTTGAATCATAAGTCAGAATACATCCCATGATAACAGTTAAAACGTTCATTATCAAAATAATCCAAAATACAAATAACTGGTGAGTATCGTCCTAAACAGTTGGTTATGCCTTAAGTGAACATAAACTGTTGAGAAAATCAGATGTGATTTTGTGTCAATATATTAGATCAAATTCAGCGCATTAGGTTAGCTACTGTCTGTGTGCTTAATGTTAATGTAAATAACAAAAGAAAAAAAAACTCACTACTCCTGACTGAATACATTTTGTAACGTAACTTATACAGTGACATCTGTGCAGTGTTACATTTGCTAATTCAATTTCTGAAATATTTTTTTTTACCTGAATACTACTTAGACCTATCTGAAAAACTTGAAAAGCACTATTTTATTTGTATATATGTTCTATTGTATTTATCGCTATTGCTTGTAAATTGCTTTTTTATTACTGACTATATACTTGTCTTTAATAATATTTGAACTTTATATTACTTTACATTATTATAAGCTAGTATATTTTGCTGTGGTATTTATATTTGCATAGTTTTGTGAAATTGTGTACATCTAAAATTGTGGTGTTGTAACAACAGTATTTATTAAAATACATCACGTGTCAAGAACCACAAACATTTTTTTTGTGAAACATTTCATGTCTAGAAAGTTATAATTATATATTTATAGATTCATTATCAATAATAGATCTATAGATGATAGAAAAAACAGATTAATGTACCATAGTGACAAGCTGGCATGATAATAGTAACATAATGTGACATACATTATTATTTGCATTTGTTAAAAAAAACTGACATTTTTAAGTAAATAAATATTAATGTACCGAACAAATAAGAGTATCACCTTTCTGTGGTACAGGTTTCTTCATGATCCAGCTTATTCCAACCTCTCTGCAAAAAACAAACACAAAACTGAGATTTTAAAGCTATTTCTTACATCAGTGTCTGTTTTCGGTGGTTCGATCTGGCCTGTCTGTCTCTCAGGCAGCTCAGCTGTCACGGGTCTCTCATTCTTTACATGCTGAACCGTTAACCATGAACCCTGCCAGCTGTATTCCCCAAAGGACAATAACATGGAAATCGATAAGAAAATGTAAATTTTCTTGCACAAATTGTATACTTCACCATTTACCTGCCTAGAATGACTCAGGGGGTCGTTGGGTCAGAAGCTTAACAAGCAGCAATGACCCAAAAGGTCAATGTGAAGTGGCAAACAACAAGCAACATAATTGGGCTGCTTGTAGACAGTAGGAACCCACCATATTTAACTGAAGAACACAACAAAATAATTGTAAGAAAACAACAATACCAACGCAAACATCCCGTTAAACCACGCGCGCCGTTTTCCAGCCGTCAATAAAATCTGAACACAAGTTATTCTTCTCGCGAACATGTGATCGTTTCTGTTTTCATACAGCCCTCTTTTATGTCAAAATGCAGAATTAATGAATACAACTAACTGTATGTGTACAGATACCTCAAAAGATGGCTCCCTGTCTCCCAGTTTTCCCGTTCTCTGTTCAAAAGCAGAGCGCCTTTGAGCGCCAAACACACAGTCCCTCCCTCTCCATAAATGACAGCGCAGTAGTGGCGGGGATTTGATTCATCCCACTGCCTCGAATCATTTGAATCAATTCATTAAAAAAGATTCATTCGTGCGGCAGGAAAGCAGCTACGCGCTTGAATATGAGTCGGGTAATATGAGTCGATTCATTGAAACGGACAATTCATTCACTTACACAAGCCAAACACCATTACAGCCTCATTTCACTGGAACGTTACAGTGTTCTTACTCGACAACTCTAACAAAAGCGTATTATTTATTATTTTGTACATTTAAAATCATGTCAAACTCTCCAGGGATGATTTATGTGCATTTATCGATACACTTTTAAGAACACAGCACAGAAAACATCACACTCTTAAATCCACATCAAATATGCTGCTATGCTACGTAGCATCATGCCATGTTTCGCATCGCATTTCGCAACTTCATATTTCTTTACGCTATACTGACCTAGATTATAAGAAACAGACAGCAAAATATACTTATTTGGGTTCCTGTTATTATAAGGCAACACTTCACCTCCAATGCTTATACAACAAGCATTAGCTAAAGGCTAACCTCTAGCAACTCTCTTGTGTTTTTCCTCTACATTTAACAAAACTAAAGTTATAAAGTGATGTAATAATTGCTAGACAATTATTACGGACGGTAGGAAGGGGACTGTTTACCTTGCGGAGAAAGGTTTTTGTGTGATTTCTCAAGTGTGAGGGTTAGTGTTTATCCGCCATGTTTTTAGTGCGCGTGTAGTCTTGTGTGTGTGTGTGTGTCAGTAGAGGGGAGGGGCTGCACGCGAATGCACGGGACGATTATCAAATGGGCCAATAAATAAACACTAAACTAGTTGTTTCGTTTCTTTTATTTATCTGAACAAGTTAACAATAACTAAAAAATAATGCAGAAATCCTGACCAATGAATTGCATACTAAATATAACATATAATACAATTATTAAAACATTATGTAATGTTGCAATAAATAAATATAAGTACAGTGAAGTGTATATCATGTATTTCAGATCACTTTTCATTTTACATAAAAAAAACACACCGTATTTATATTTTGTACTAATTTTTTCATTACGCTTATGAATACGCGCTCATGCTTGACTGCATGATGTATTCAGTTCAATTATATATTGATTTTATTTATATTGTCCACTGGATTTTATTTCAAGGTGTGTATTTCAGTTTGTTTTCCATAAAGATTTTCATTTTAAGGTACAATTTTATTTTGCATGTTATTTCACATCCTTATTCTTTTATTTATTTATGCTTACATCTTATTCATTGCAGTTCTATTTTTTTATTGTTTTATTGTATATTTATTTAATTTAGTCTGTTAAATGCCTCTATATATATGTGAAACAGAGTGCATTGTGATAAAAATAATCTCTGACAGATGCATTGTTGTGAGATAAAAAAGAACAGATATTTTCATTCTTATCACTCTTTTTTATGTGTGAAGGGATAACGTGGGATTTTGAATATTTTCCTTTGTTTTGAAGGTCACATTAAAACTCTATTTAGATTTATTTTAGGTTATTTTACTCCGATTTTTCTTTTTCCAGACCAAGGTGTTTAATTTTAAAATGAGTTATAAAAACAATAATTATTGCATCTTTAAAACTATGATTATCTAAAACAAAGTGGAACAAACAATTATTTCAAAAATAAAATAAAATAATAGATTTTTTTATACATCACAACAAACATTTTTGCTTCTACCAGAATCCCCCCAGGGATTATTTATTTATATGTTTGTAAAAAAAAATGTCCATGTCACTAAAAAGTCTTTGGTGAAGTTTGTTTTTGTTTTTTTGCAGCGTGTTGCAGGCAGAGGTCGCACAGCTGTGGAGCGCGACACAAGGAGGCGGGGAACCGGAGGAGGGCGCGTCTAAACGGATCCTCCTCAGAGTCTTACCTGGAAAAAACTACAGGAATACTTTAACGCCATAGTGAAGGCATGTCCAGGACGCGGTCACAGGATTTTTTAATTAGCTAGGCACTATTTTCGACTTACACCATGTATACAACTGAACGCAGGCGCATGAGCCTGCACGAGACCAAGAGAAAGGATCCCGTGCGAGTTTCAGCTGGAAGTTTATGGCAGGATCCTTTGGCTCTCGAAATCGGCGGCGGGAGTAAAGGCGTAATATCCCCGCGGAGTCGGACCAGGGCTTTATCCGTGGTGTATATCGCCGTTGACGACGGGTCTGCGCCTCCAACTGAGGCGAATCTTTCACTGACATGTCTTAAAGAAGCCTGCGCAGACGCGCATGCGGTGCTGAAGAGCATTTCTTTTGAGCGCATTGCGTTGGGCACCACTGAAATTCTGGACACTTTCTACAACGCAGGCAAGTTGTGGCACGTACATATCTGGGATTTTCAGGAATATTTCCAGAGTGCATTTGTAAGCGGTTGTAATTTTAACTCTGTGCTTAGATGTTGTTGTGGTGGAGATGAATAACACCATCTGCCAGCCGTCTCTGTTTTATCACCTGGGTGTCAGGGAGAGTTTCAGTATGACCAATAATTTCATCCTGTACTGTAACAAACGAGAAGACGATCTTCAAGTTGTGAAGGTGAGACACAACGCACACAAAACATCCTTCAGAAAGGTTGTTTTCGAAAGTCACTATGAAGTACACCAGTGCTAGTTGTCACACTTTTTATTCCATTGAATATTTCTCAGTGAGTATATTTTTGAATGTCAGTTTCTGTGTAGACACAAACCTTAAAGCCTTGGCAAAAAAAAAAAAAAAAAAATTCTTGACAACGATGTTGTCATGCTATATGGGGTAAGTTGTCATAATGGGACCTTCTATTTTAACACTACTACTATTATGAAACATGAAATGATTAATAAATGGGAACATACATAAATATCAAACCATTATTTCGGCCAACACAAGGTGCATTTTATTTAAATAAAATTATGAAGCATGTGACTGCTTAACCCAAATATTCATTTATTGTAAATACCCTTTTTCTAAAATACAAATATTTGTGTCTCGCTTTCCAGTATTTGTGTGTGTGTTTATATTAAAATATGTATTTTTCTGATAATGTGATAACAGAAAACAAATATAACTTAAGTTTGCAGATTTATTCTTCAAATAAGACAAATAAGAAAACAAAAACTTTTCCTGAAAACACAGTTTGACATTTCAGTTCTTCATTTAGATAGTTGACTTTTTTCATTAAAAAAGTTGTTGGTTTTACCAACAGATATTACAAAATATGATGATATTGATATTTAAGGCACTATTTGGATAGTAGAATTTACAAATTAAATTGCAATTTAAGTATTTATTATTTAGATGTTTGAAACTAACATACACAAAACTTTTCACTCTAAACATTATAGCTACTGAGTGACCATCCTTGTCACAACCTACCTTGGTGCTATATCATATGCTTTCATTTGGTCTTCTGTATTCTTCATTCTAGGAGCAATGTGGGAGCTACACTTTTATCCCCTATATGGTGTCACCGCAAGGTAAAGTATTTGCCTGTGATGCCACACTGATGAGGGGCATCAAAGATTTCCTTCATTCCAGCTTTAAGATTGAATCCCTGCTGACCCCTCTGGTGGATCGAATGGTCAAGTTGCTGGAAAGTGTTCACATTCATTCTAGGTAGGAATCTGATGTATTTTTGTGCATTTTCTTTTCCTGGAAGTCAGTTGCTAGATGCTGCTTTCAAATGGTCTGAATTAACATTTAGCACACTCTTGCCTCATAGCGAATACCTCCACGAGGCAATCCGCAGAGAGATCCGTCTGGCCCGAGAGCACTTCACCGGACAGGCCCTGAGTCAGGAGCTGGGCCGGATCCAAATGCGCCTGGACTCGGTGGAGCTTCTGAGTCCAGACATTGTTATGAGCCTCCTGCTATCTTACCGGGACATCCCAGTGAGTTACATATGCACAACACTAAACTTTCAGTTACCAACACAGCTAATATGAATGATCACATAGATAGCATACTGTGTAGTTATTATATTATATAAACAAACAGGCTCTTTTATTATACATTTGCAGTATTTTTGAATGCATGTTTGTGCCAGAATTTCTTTGTATGAATGTTTTGATTGTTCCTGTGATGCACACCTGAATCTGTTTAATTATTAAGGAGATCTAGAAATGAGATCTCTCCGTCCTTGATATAATAAATCATATAGTAAACATTATGTAATTGCTTCCTGTTCTTGAAGATTTTCATGATGTGCTTTTGATTTAATTTGATTACATGCAATTCCTTGTCTACCCAGAGGAATAAGCGAGAATATTTGACAATGGTTGTGAAATATTAGAGGTGCCAGCCAAATGTGTGAATAATTCATTGAAATGGAACTCTCTTTCTCAATGTGATTCAAGGACTACGACGCCATAATAAATCTGGTGGAGACTTTGAATAATTTGCCCATGTGCATGGTGACAGCACATCAGAACATCAAGTTTCAGTATATATTTGCATTGAACAGGTAAACTTTTTTTTTTTGTTGAAAATAATGTAATACACAAAAACAAACATTTATTTGAGAAAATATTAATATTGTTTCCTTCGAAACATTTTGAAATGTGTTTAAAGGAGGAATCACCCTGGTGATCGTGCCAAGGCTTTAAAGCTCATTTTACCCATCGTGGAATCGGGGGGCACCGTGGCCTCAGATGTGTACTGCCTGTGCGGGCGCATCTACAAGGACATGTTCATGAGTTCAGGCTTCAAAGACACAAACAGCAGAGATCAAGCTTGTTACTGGTGAGTCATTACAAATTACCCTCTGTTGATCTTTATGTCTGTTGCACACATTTATAAACATCCACTTCACTGTATAGTCCTATGGTAGGATAGCATCTGATCTGAAATAATGCAAATAAAAGTTAATAATCCAGTGGTTTGCACATGCTTCCAAAACCTGGTCAGTAGTTTTGTCTTGTTTTCCAGTACAAATATGCAAATAATCTTAAAACAAGATATGTTTATTAAAATAACTTGAGACTTGTTGTCAGAGAAGATGTATTTTTCCTGTTTTCAAATAATGAATTAATTTTTAGATAATAAAAGAAAAAATAATTTTTCTTGTTTTATGCATAGACCTCACAAAATTTTGTAGATGTATGCTTTAAATAATAAGAAAAAAAAACACATAACTATCATTTCCACAATGTGCTAAGAAAATACAATTTTAATAATAAAAGATTATTAAATTATTTTTTGAAATGTAAACCTTACTAAATTTTGTAGATTTATGCTTTAAACAAACAAACAAACAAAATACATAAAAAAATGTGCAATGGGGTAAGAAGAATAAATGAATTCCCTGGCCTAATACATTCCCTGAGACAAATACATAAATAAAATGTAATACAGTTTTGCTTCTCATCTGAATTTGTCTGGTTTAAATCATGTTTAGATATTTTCTTTTACTAAAAATGAGAGAAAATAATTTTTAATTACATTTTTATAAAAAAAATGTTGTGCAAATTTTATCACTGTGGTTCAAGCAGAGATTAAATCATGTATGTTTATGTTTTTGTGGTAATGCTAATTTCTCTAATATTCCATTTACAGTAATGACGTCTTGTGTTTCTACCTGTATGTTGTCCTGCAGGTATGGAAAGGCTTTTGAGATTGAACCAACTTTGCACTCCGGAATCAATAACGTTGTGCTTCTGATAGCTGCTGGGCATGAATTCGACACCTCTGTTGAACTGCGGAAAATCGGTGTGTTTGTGTGTCCCTCATTTAGCTTCACTGCTCGCTCTGGTTGTGAGCACTTTAAACAGTGAGATGGGTCATGGTTTGGTCTACATATCTTATACAGTAGTGCTTTGTGGGTATAGCAGGCTAGTGTATAGAAACTGATATTTAGTGGCCTACTTGTATGATACAGATGCTTCAGGCATTGGACATGAATGCATGATGACACAAAGTATGTGTATAGAGAATGTGAGAAAGTAAGAGTTTGAGGTGGTTAAACCGGTGTTGCCTTGCTTTCACACTTTACATGCATGACTCCCACTCTTCATTCATTTACTAAACAGTTTTTATGATTGAGTTTTGGTTTATTGAGTCATGGTGGTTTTTGTGCATTGTGCAGGTGTCACACTCAGTAGCCTGCTGGGCAGGAAAGGCAGTCTAGAGAAAATGCAGGACTACTGGGATGTGGGTTTTTATCTGGGGGCTGGAATCTTGGCCAATGAGCAAAAGAAAGTTATAGAAGCTTCTGAGAAACTCTACAGGCTCAATGCGCCAATGTGGTGAGTAAAGGAAGTGAATGTTTATTTAGCTTTATTTAAGGTAGTGTGAAGTAAAACATTTAAGTTATTACTATTAATGAATATTATTGGAATGATTTTCATTCATTAAAAAAATATATTAATAAATATATTTTTAGATTTATTTTTACTGAATAAAAACTCTTCAAAAAATAAAAAAAAATAATAAAAGTGTGGTTCCAAATTGATTTACATTTACATTTAAAGCCCTAAGTTTTATTTTCAAAATCATAATACCCCTCATTCAAAAAAAGGACTAGGCCCATCAATTTATTATTATTTTTTTATATAATTAATTACACAATATACAGATTAAATCAATAAATTGCATGAGAAACACTCTCAATAAATAGAATTGAAAAGGAATCAGATTATAGTGACAAAAAATGTAGGTGGTACTTCAAGTTTAAATTAGTCATGAATAATTGCAATATCACATTATTTTACAAATATTCTGAAATTATTAAAACACACTAACTGACAAACCTAAATAAGATTTCTCCCTAAAAACAGGTATGTTGCATCCATCATGGAGACATATATACTGTACAAGCAGTTTGCCAAACCTCGAGACGTCAGTCATCCTAAACAGGAAACTGTGGACTTTTGGATGGAGTTAATGGTGCAGGCATGCAAGCCTACCGTTTCCACAGCGCGCTGCCCAGTAAGACTGCTTCTTTTCTCCCTTCTCATTGGTACAACGTTACCCTACTGCGCAAGAGACAGCTTGTTTCACTTAGCTTCAACAACAATTAAAGGAAAGGCCAAAAAGGTGGAGACATAAACAGACTCAAAATATATATCTTTTTTAGGTTCTGATTCTGGAGCTCACTAAAGTCTTCCAACCTAGTATAATAAGCGTAAGTGAAGAAGATGACAGCCGTACAGTGCAGCTGAGACACGTCACTCCACTCGAGGTAAACATCCTTGACCCTTGATGCTTTTTGCACACGTTGTGCAGGCTGCAGTGTGTGTTGTCACGCAGTATAGTTTCCATGTTATTCAATTATTTATGTGATGGATAGGCATGACGGAGGGCGGCGTGACCCGATGCTTTATGCTGTAAAATTCAACATTGTGTACATGTCTGTGGGAGTGTAATGTGCTTTATTTGGCTTTCCCAGAAAGGTCTTCATGAGTGGACTTTCCCAGCATCTGCGATTCGTGGAGTAAGGTACTGTGCGCTTATGGGAATACTGTCATTTCCACATTTTTTTTTTTTCTGTTTTCCATTTCCAAGCTTGCAGCGGTTTATAATCCCACTAGGGCTGCTCTGTTTTGGCCACAGCCCAGTGACTTTCTCTGAATAGGCCTTTTTTTTTTTACTTCCTCACTTGTTGCTTGGCCTGGTTGACGCCTGTTATCCTCTTTCCAGCTTTTAAGCTATTGGTCAATGTCTCTTTCTGTTCTTTTTCTTTCTGTTTTTGTTCCTATTTCCAGCCCTTAGGGCAGCAGACATCTTGTTTAGAGCTCATGTTGCAAAATAAATGACACTGGATGTTAATATTTAAGGTCACATTGACCATAGTTAAAAAATAATTTCAGTTATGCATAAATAGCTCTAGGAAGGGTTTGTATTCCTGGTAGGATTAGTATTTCCACACAGATGTGCATTATTTGTTTATCTGAACATGATTCCATTTTCTAAGGCATCTTAGCTAAATGAAACATGTCTGGGTTTTTTATAAAGTGTTGTATTTGTCATTAAAACGTTTTAGAGTTGCAATTAGCTGTTCAGTCACGATGTCAATTTGTAGGCCATCCTGGAAGGCTTACTTGCAATCCTGTGAATATTTAAATATTGCTTAAAATTTAAATATTTGATTGACATTTTAAGAGAGTTTCAAATGTTTTATATAACACATTTAATTTCATATTCACCTATAACTTATTGAATTTTGAAACCATTGTGGGTTACAGCATTACAACAGTTGTCAGATTCACATTGTTGCATTTTTAAAATGTCAAAAATTCACTTTTCAAATATTGAATGTTATATATATGTATAAAAAATATTTTACTTATAAATTCCCAAGGGAAACCACAGATCTTCTGAGTTTTAGGACTACAAACTGAATCGCTGTATTTTGATCAGTTTCAAATGGTATAAAATTGCTTGACCCATTATCTTTGATGTTTTATTTTTTGGCTTGTGATTGAGAATCCCTGTTATTCCACTCTTGCAGCATCTCCAAGTTTGACGAGCGGAGCTGCTTTTTGTATGTCCTGTACAATTCAGATGACTTCCAGTTGTACTTTCCCAGCGATCTTCATTGTAAAGGGTGAGCTCCTCCCATCGGCACATTGCTTAAACACGCTGCCAAGGACAACATGAGGGAAGAACTCCAACGTCATGATGGTTTTGACAGAGAATGAACTCTTAAAAGATTATGTTCTGTGAATTTGTTTTACGAATAATCTGAATCTAATCTTCAGAGGTGCTGCGGGTGCTATTCACGCCTTTAAAATACATGTCATATTATTTTCTCATGTATCCTGTTGTATCAGGTTCAGTAAGTCACGTTTGACCTCATTTTATGAACTTGTCATTGTTCCAACGAAATAAGCATTAAGCGATGATGTAATGGCAAAACGATTAAGTGCATTTTAACATCATAAAGGAAATATTTTGCTGAAATATCATGTGTCACAATGAAAGAGATTTTACCATTGAACATATTCTCAAACCCTATCATTTGTGTTGCTTGTCAGGTTCTGTGATTTGGTCAACTCTCTGTTGCATCACACAGAAAGTCCCGTGGAAGATTCCAGTCCAATCAGGGGAGGAGAAGGAGATTTAGAGGTGAGAGAAATCACAATGAATATCATATAACCTCTCATTGTTTGTTCAGGCTAGTAACCATGCTCAGCATTAGTGAAAATGTGCACTTGGTTGATTAAGCAGCTGTTTTTATCTTATCCTTGATATACAACCCTTAAAATGACTTCCGCTGATGTAGACTTATAGTAGAATTTGATGATATTATTGAGTTGAATAGACCTGAGATATATTTGAAAACCTCCTTAGTTTAGTTTTGATTAACCAATTAGTTGATTAATTTCTCATGGCTTGGACTGTGCCAGTCAGGATATGTAGTGTCAATTGATTCTGCTATTTTCCTGTTTATTACTGTGAAGCTGCTTTGACACAATCTGTACTGTATCTGTAACCGCTATATAAATAATGGTGACTTGACTTGACATTTTACGGTCAAATAGTGTCCTTCAATGTGGATCATTCCAAATGCAGCTTTCCATTGCATACTGTAAATATGGTACCACTATATGACAGACAGTACCATAATGCAACTGTGATTTTCTTGTTCTTTTACTATCTTTAGTATTGCCATAACTCCACTTTTAAACCTACTTCCTGCTGTCATGTGTTCTTAGTGCCAGTTTAGTACTTGCTGACTATAGCAGTTAAGTGTGAAATGTAATGAT
Source organism: Sinocyclocheilus anshuiensis (assembly GCF_001515605.1). Lineage (NCBI taxonomy): Eukaryota > Metazoa > Chordata > Actinopteri > Cypriniformes > Cyprinidae > Sinocyclocheilus > Sinocyclocheilus anshuiensis. The sequence goes on from NW_015548184.1 coordinate 3,316,014, forward strand.
TCTTCCTAGCAAACTCAGTTTTGCTGTCTTTTTTTAACAAGCATTGAGCATACATGTTCTTTTAACTTAAATTTTTGCTTCATCTTTAATCATTGCTTAATTAAATGTCAAATATTTCATAATACATATATTATCGTTCAAAAGTTTGAGGTTGGAAATGATTTTTTTAAATGTTTGTCTCTTGTAATCACCAAGGCTAAACTTATCTTTTGTAGCGATATTAATGTTTTTGCTGTCACTTTTGATCAATTTAATGCATCCTTGATGAATAAAAGTAACAATTTCTTAAAAAAAAATATTGCAGTACATTTATGAGAGGAATGAGAATGGAGACAAGGTGGTGCTGGGGAAAGGAACCTATGGAGTGGTGTACGCTGGACGGGACTTCAGCAATCAAGTGCGCATCGCAATCAAAGAGATCCCAGAGAAGGACAGCACGTATGAACTTGTTTTTCCATTGATTTCATTTTTCTAGTGAAATGCATCATTTAGAATATGTTTCTTATCAGTTTAGCTGTAAGTTTGTTTAATTTATTTGAGCTGTGTCATGAAGAATCAAACAGATAAAAGATAAAATAACTTTACGTAACAATGTACATTAAAAATATACTATAAGATTCACAACTCTTAAAACATGTCCAGTTTTGCCACACAAAATTACTATATGATAATAAAGGATCAAATTAATAAAATCTATGAATAATTTCATATATTAAACAGTGAACATATATTAATAAATGAAAAAAAAAAAAAATTATGTATAATATGACCTTTACATTTAACCTTTAATAGAAGATTTACATCACTTCTGAACTGTTTATACATTGTTGATCTGCTTCAGTAGAAATCCAGTGTTTGTTTGTTGACCTCTGACCATGTTCAAAGGTCCCCATGGCCCAGTGATGTTTGTCCGCAGGACTGATGCTTGTTTAAACTGTGCTCACATGGACAGTTAGCAGATGTAGACCTCTCCATGTGATCCAAGTCTTGTGCTTAACCGTTTTAACCAAATATGCCCATAAAACCCTTATGATTGTGGTCAGAACTGCATAGCTTAGATGATCATAATATTTACTTTTTGTCTACCATTTTGGTCTCTTTCTCTTTTTTTGGGGGGGGGTGGGTCTTAGCTACTCTCAGCCACTCCATGAGGAGATTGCCCTACACAAGAGGCTGAAGCACAGGAATATTGTTCAGTATTTGGGATCAGTCAGTGAGGATGGCTTCATCAAGATCTTCATGGAGGAGGTTCCTGGAGGTGTGGTGTGCTTTGCTGATTGTTCTCTGTCATAAACTTTTAACTTTTCCTTTTTGATGACATTGGGAAATGTTGATTTTCGTAAAGTCTATTGAGAAATCCTTGGTTCTTAGGAAGGGTGTGTTGTGTGTAATGTCCATGTGTGGGAAGATCTCCAACTGAGAGCGTAATTGAAATGTGCTATACCGAACAGCACAGACCAGTTTAGAGTATTCACCTCAGAGAGTTATTTATGGGTCAGTGACGTAACACTCATTGATGTGTTTGGTCCTACACCTCCTATATGAAGACTATACATAGACTATGCTGAGTCATGAAAAAAAAAGTTGAGCAGTTTGTAGTGAAGTAGTTACTTTAAAACTACTTGAATTTTGAAAAAGGTTATAAATGTTTTACTGGCCCTTTTTGATTAGTTTAATGTGTCCTTGCTGAATAAAAGTATATTTCTTTTAAAGAAAAAAATTTCTTACCTCAAATTTTAGAACTGTAATGTATTGACATTTATAATTTTAAGTAATTTAACCTTAGATCGTTGAAAATAGAGCATTAAATCAACAAATACAATCATTATATTTTTAAAATGTTGATGCGTTTTAGATGTTATAAAAAAAATCATGATTTCTTCTATTATCTATCTATTGTATGACATTTGACATTTTATATTTATTTATGTGCATGTGGATACAGAGTGTATGATTTTAAAATGTATTCAATTGTTTTTTCTTCCTTCACAGGAAGTTTGTCCTCTCTCTTACGATCACAGTGGGGGCCTCTTAAAGATAATGAGGCGACCATTGTCTTCTATACCAAGCAGATTCTTGAAGGGCTGAAATATCTCCATGACAATCAGATCGTCCATAGAGATATTAAGGTATAAATGGATGCCAGAGCCGCCGTTGCTTTCAGACTGTCTGTAAGAAAAATTTCAGCTGCAGTTTTCAATATCACATGCCATTACTTTTCATCTCACCAGGGTGATAATGTTTTGATAAATACATACAGCGGACTGCTCAAGATATCAGATTTTGGCACTTCTAAGAGACTAGCAGGAATCAATCCATGTACAGAGACGTTCACAGGTGAGTCTCCTAGTGCATACTTCTCACATTACATTATGTACTTTTGTGTGTTTGCTTTTCAAACTCCTCCTGATTCATTCGTCCACAGGCACTCTGCAGTACATGGCTCCAGAAATCATCGACCAAGGTCCTCATGGCTATGGCAAACCGGCTGATATCTGGTCTTTGGGTTGCACCATCATAGAAATGGCCACAGGGAAGCCACCCTTTCATGAGCTGGGAAGTCCTCAAGCAGCCATGTTTAAGGTGCTGCAGGTTTTTGAAGCAGGAATCTGAGTGTTATTTTAAGCTGATGGCTATATAACCATGTTAAATGAACTGTGAAGTTTATTTACATTCCATTGTCACATTCCCAATTGACTTCATGCTCAATGCATATTTAACAGAGTCACAGTTAGGCCAGACAAATAACTAGTATGCAAGAGGAAGACAGTTTATGCTAATGTCTGCTATAGCGCCCATTGTGGAAAAGACTGCTGCTGTTATGAATTATTTCTGGCACATTTTTTGTAACTAGAATTGTTTGTGTTTGCATACTTGCTTGAGTTTCAGGCCTAAATGTTAATATCTCTTACAAAGAATCTCATCAGGTTTAATAACTGTCCCCCTGCAGGTGGGCATGTTTAAGATCCATCCCACAGTGCCGGAGTGCATGTCAGAGGAAGCCAAAGGCTTCATCATGTGCTGCTTTGAACCCAACCCAGACAAGAGAGCCACAGCTTCAGAGCTCCTGAAGAACAGCTTTCTGAAGGCCAGTTCCAGGAAAAGGGCAAAGCCTCAGTCTGACAACACTCTGAAAGAACCTGTCGGTGAGCTTGTAGAACCACGTCTATAAATCTCTGACACTTTAAAACCAACAGCTTTAAATGGGTGTTTCTTCAGCTTTGGCTGCTTTTGGCCTTTTGGAAATAAACACTTCTTTTCACACTCACGTTTTTTGGTCTACTTATGTCCAGCAATGTTTATTCGTATTGCAGAAGAAATCTGTTTTTATTTACTTATTCATATTAGTATTTATTTATAATTCTATTATTAATTTAATTATTTAATAAGTTAATCATTCATAATTAAATTACTTAATTATTTTATAATTAAGTAATTTACATGATTTTATTTCTTTTTAATTATTATTTATTTGTATATATTTTATTTGTTTTATTTCATTAATTTATAATTATTATTGTTTTAATGAAGTTATTTATTTTTAAGTGTAATTGTTTTTTTGTTTTTTCTGAAAAAAAAAAAAAAGAATATTTGTCCTCCAGGCATTTGAAAAATGAGGACATGATAAAAGTTTCCCAGGCAGTTTTAATATGATCTTCATACAGCCAAAAGGAAAATAAAAGTGGATAAAATCCCAAAAATAACCCATGAAAATTAACCCCAGGACATGAGAGTGCCAAAACTTTTGAAGTAACACCCACTTATGTATAATGACTTATACATTAAAGTAATTTGATATTAATTACTGAATATTTGTATATTTTGAGTTTATATGGTCATTATATTGTAGGAGACTTTCATAGGAGCATGTCCGTACCCATTGCATTGTGTGTGGAGAACACAGATGCTGAACACAATGAATTGTCCTCCTCTTTTGATCTGAGAAAGACCACTCCTGCCTTCAAAGGAAATGACATGGCTGAAAGTCCACCCAGCTCCAGCAGCTTTTTGGCGTGAGTCCATGCATCAGTTCTGGGAATTGTATATTGAGAAATATTTTTCCAGCACCTGAAATGTCTTATTTGCCTTCATGCTGTATGTATTTTTCTGTTGATAGAGTGCCAGATGAGCCTCAAGCAGACATGACCACAAGCCCAGCGGGTTCTGGAGAGAACCTAGGTCTGTTTGTGCTGAGAAAGGACAGCGAACGGAGGGATACGCTGCATAGGATCCTTACGGAGTACATCAGCAATGTAGTTCAAAACATTCAGGAAACGCTGCCGCCGGTGCATTTACACACTTCCCTGTCACTGGATGTGTTTGATGTGGAATGCTGTCACACCACCAGTGCCCTTTCTTAAATGCTTGTGTGTGAAGATTTGCCTTTTATTCATCTCGCAGGCGGAGGAGCCGTGCATCACCTCAGATCTCATTAGCGAGCTGATTGGCTGCCTCCGAGAGAACATCCGCTCTCCAGACAAAAGGCACCTGACTAACAGCCTCCTGACTTTGCGCTCCAGCCTGCTGAACTCCTCTGTGCCTCTCAGCAGCCTGCAGGCGGTGCTCTTTAGCTTCCAGGATGCAGTATGTTCTTTGCTTTCAGTTTGTGTTCATTTCAGTAAGCCTGAATCAAACTAAAACTAAGGGCTAATTAGCAACATTTGCAATTACTAAAAAGGCAATTATTATTATTACTATTACACATACAGAGGGTTAGGGATTTGTAAAAAAAAAATCTGTTTTTAAAAAGGTTTAAAAAATAATAAAAATATTTTTTTTAATGTTAAACTCATTTTACTTCTGTGCTCTATACATTTATATATTTGTAATTCAAAAGTTAAAAAAAAATTGTATACATATATTTGTGCATTTATTTATTTACTCATACATCTTACCTTCATAATATTAAATGTATGTGTGACTCTTGTGTTTGTAGGTCAAAAAGGTCCTGAGGAAACAACAAATAAAACCTCACTGGATGTTTGCTTTGGACAACTTGCTGAGGCAGGCTGTACAAGATGCTATCACGGTTTTGCTCCCAGGTGCATAAAGGACACCATTTCAATTAAAACAGTAATCCCATATGCTTTTATTGCATCTATGAATCTTCCGTTACCTGCATATCTTCATTGCCATCCCTCAAAATCCCTTTTCAGAGCTCAGGCTTCAGCTACAGTCATCATTTGAAAACGAGGAAAGTTCTCCAGAAACTGAGCAGCCCACAGAGGCCGATTGTGAAACAACCATCACCCCCATCACGAAGAACAAAGAGGAATGGGGTATCAGTCAAAATTCTGAAGAGGGTCACGCCAAATGCGACAATTTGCCCAGTGAACTCATCTCTAGCCACTCTTCACTTGCAAAGGAGTTATCAGAACTTCGACTTGAGTCCAGGAGGTATTGAAAACCTTTGCTCTCTCTTGTGCTGTCAAACCTCACAGTGTTTAATGCATAAAATACTTACATAATGTACACTACCATTCAAAGGTTTGAAGTCAGAAAATGTTCTTTTTTTTTTTTTTTAAAGTAAAATAATACTTTAATTCAGCAAGAATGCATTAAATTGATCAAAAGTGAAAGTAAAGGCATTTATGATGTTTTTTTTGTTTTGTTTTTTTGTTTTTTTAATAAATGCTATCTTTTGAACTTCCACAAAAAAAATATTGATAATATGTGACATGTGAGTAAGTAATAAAAATGATTTCTGAAGGATTATATGACACTGAAGACTGGAGTAATGGCTGCTGAAAAGTAAAATACATTTTAAAATATAAAAATTGGAAACAGTTTTTAATTTGTAAAAACAAATTTCATAACATTACTATTACATTACTGAATGTTTAATCAAATATATGCAGCCAGCATATGAGACATTTATGTTGTTATTCTTACACTATTACACTTAAGTTAGTCTTAGTAATTAGTCTTACACTATTAAAAAAAAAAAAAAAACCTTTGGAATGGTAGTGTGTGCATGATGCAACCACAACTATAGACAAGCATTTATCCAAGTACTGCAGTTATCCAAGCTTTATTTTTTAAAGTAGCCACAAGAAGGCGGTGAATGAAAACCACACTGATTTCATGGGGTTGTGAATTGTTTGCATTGCATTCCAGGTTGCTAATTCAGCTGAATGAAAAGGAGAAAGAATTCCAGGAGCTTCTGATGAACTCGCTTCAGACCAAACAAAGGCACATCAACGCCCTGGAGGTCAGGGCTGCGTCTGCAGCGGCAGGTTGCTCATGTTTTTCAACTATAACTTCTGAAATAAGCTCTGTATTTACTACTGAACAATTGTTTTTAAACTTCTTCCTCCATATGAGAGGAAGTTCTCGCCCGAGGCAGTCAAAAGGTGTGGCAATGGAGCAATATGTGTCACATTTATTCACATCGACTCCACATGCCACTGCTTGTCTTTAGTTCTGGGTGGAGATTTTGAGACTCATAGAGAACACACCCTGTAATCGCTTATAACTGTTACACAATTTCGACCAACCCAATTTTATGCCTTATCCTCGAGGCTTGCGTTTTCACAACATGTACTTCTATAGATATAATCCCTGTTCTGGAAGTGTTTTAGAAACAATACATTTTGTAGTGACCAGTTTTTTAGTAATAGCATATGACAGTAACATTACTGTAAATATGCTAATTATGCACCCATAGTAACAGTGTATGTAGCCATTGTGTGATATGTTTATTCTTTCCCACAGATAATAAACCTTCACACCATAATGCTCACAATGCTGCTATGATGCGCTGGTTAAGAGGTGTTCCAGTGGATGAGAAAACCATAGAAATAGTGAGTGAAAATATGGAAAAAAAATTTTACTTTTGATCACAAGCTTTGATTTGCTAATTCATATTTATAGACTTCTAATAGTAAAAGTTGGCTTAAAAACATAGTTGATAGTGATTGCCTGTTCTTTGATTTCTTTAAGCTTGTTTTTCATGAGTTTACCTTGGACAGTCTCCTCCATCTCGCCTGCAGAGATGATCTGCTGTACTGTGGCATCAAGTAAGTCCTTTAGACATCCATACTGAACAGGAATAATCTGCCAAGGTGCAGGAGATATAGTTAAAATTAAATATTTCATTAAATAAATCATATATACACTGCTGTTCACTGCTGTTTGAGATCTGTAAAACTTTTTTATGATTTTGAAAGTAGCTCTTATGCTCTCCAAGGTGACATTTATTTGATTCAAAATACAGTATGCTTATTATTTATTTATTATAGTTAGAAAGCTCAAAAGAACAGCGGTTATTTGAAATAAAAAAAATTGTAACAAAATAAATGTCTTTACTGTCACTTTTGATCAGTTTAATTCCTTGCTAAATAAAATTGCTAGAAAAACATAGTGATTACAGTCTTTTGAACATTTCTGTATAATGTGTAGTAGATCTGTGTTCATGCATTTGTCACTCAGAGGCGGGATGCTGTGTCGTTTGTGGGCTGCCATCTCCAAGCAGAGGAAGTCGCATCTCAGTCCAGTCAAAGAGGACAGTGAAGATTCCATTCTCTAACAGACACGAATGACTCTCTCTTGACCAGTTTTTACATGCTATGAGCTCAGTGAGTTTGCAGTTTTTAGAGTCTGTGCCTTTTTTGGCACTATTATTTTATTTCTATGCCTGGCTACTGTTCAAAAGTTTGGGGTTGGCAAGATCTTTTAATGTTTTTGAAAGAAGGATCCTATGCTCTTCCAGACTGCATTTATTTTAGTAGTCATTACTTTAAATACTTACTTTACTTTAGTGTAACATGATCCTTCAGAAATCACACTTATATGTTTATTTGATACTCAAGAGACATTTATTATAATTATCAATGATGAAAATTATTATAGGTTGTGCTGCTTCATATTTTTGTGGAAACATTATTTGAAGAAAAATGTATTTGAAATATAAATGTTTTTTAACATTATAAATGTCTTAACTGTCACTCTGAATCGAATGTGTGCTTGCTGAATAAAACGTGTTATTTAAAAAAAATAAAAATTAATGACCCCAAACATTTGAATGGTAGTGTACAATCTCAGAATAGTTTGAGAACATTCAGTCTCTCAGATGTTACCTTTTAGAAAGAGATTCAGTATGTTTTTTATGGATATAATGTGTGAAATATTTATGCTAACATCAACAAAAATCCTATGTTATTGTGCAGGGTATTGAGTTGTATACTGTACAGGGTACAAAAATGCTGTATTTGTATTTATGAATTGTCCGTTCTTACTAAATACTAAATATTACCTACCCTTACAGAAGAAAGTGATTCTGACAGCTAAACTAGAAAAAAGTCAACTAAAATTTTGTAATTTATTTTAGAAATAAAGCTTTTAATTGTAATGTACAAGTGAGAGGAAACTGTTACTGGTCTACATTTTCTTGTTCATTTTGACTGGTCCTATTCTATAACAAATGCAATTTTTAAACACACAAATATTTCAAGTAATCCTTCAATTCATGTGAGATAATAATAGCTACAAGATAATAATTAGTAAATGTTAAAAATATTTTAATATGGAGTATAGTGTATTGCACCGGACAGGACGTCAACTTTCTAAAAATGTATTTGATGTCAACTATTGTATTTTTTTTAAGCCAGAGGAAAAATGTTGGTAATGATCTTGTCATAAAAGATATTACAGTATGCAAACCCAGCCACACAGTGATAGACTGACGACACCTGCTAAACATCTGAGTAACCAATCTGTCACATTTATCAATCTGTAAGTCGTGTATTCCAGCCTTAACTGGCATGACAAATAACCGAGAAGTTGTTGGCATATATTTGTTGTTGAAATATATAATTGTACAGATTCTGAAATAATTTTTTGAACCCAATTCAAAACTTTTTGTTGTCCGTCATTTTACTTTAAATCCCATTGCAGTAAACATCGAATTTCAGTTTGCCTTATATTGATTATACATTAATTGCTTTTTAATGACTTGGCAAGAGTAATGACTAGCAGAGCATAGCTTGCCCTTGAAATCTGGTTGTAGTCCAGGGCTCTCCACAGCTAGTGGTGCTTTTCAGCAGGTGGAGCAGATGTCACTGCTTTGGCCAGAGATTTTGAGGTTAACTTAACAGGATTTGCTTTTCATAGCCGTCTATTTCTTCTTTCTTCCTGTTCTTTTTTTCTGTGTGTTATTGAGCTCATTCTGTCCTCCTTTTGCTGTCAAGACCTCTTTATCTGTCTCCTTGTGAAGGCTGGTGGTGCGTGCGATCCATTAAATAGGGAATTCTGTACAGGGATTATGGCTTTCGGACTAACTTCATTCTGTTAGAAGGAGGATGTTCTTTTTCCTCAATGAGTTTTTCCACCATTTCGAATAAAGCTGTCTTATCACTGCTCTACAGCCTCACATTTTCTGAAACTGTCCTGTGGTCCACATTATGTGAAGAAATGACATTTGGTGAACGGATAATAACTGTTAGATACTCATATGACATGGAATTATACAATGAATTCTGAAAAAAAAAAAAGATTCAGAGAGATTTTTTACTGAAGAGAGAGTTGCAGGGGTTGGAGAAAATAATGTTAACACTTGAGGAATAGGCAATATTTCTTTAATAAGGTGTTTTATGACCTTTTGTGTTTATTTAATACGGCTTCCAAACTTCTAGGAATAGATTCATACAACTTTTAAATCAGAATAGCTGCCAATTGCTTGTTGGAGATGTTGGAGGAGAAAACTGTGCCCAAAGTGGTTTGATAATATTCAAGTAAGGTGATTAGAGAAGACAAGGGCAGATCTTAAAGTTAATCTTGGTGCTCCATCTGTCCAGGTTTTATGATCATGACCATCATTTTTGCATTTTAGCATTGGTGTCAGTAATTAATAGGGATGCACCGATACCGATACTGGTATCGGTATCGGGCCGATACTGAGCTTCTGTACTCGTACTCGTTAAAATGCCCCGATACCAAACGCCGATACCACACAGCATGTGATGAGCGCCATATTCAAACAAAGAAACACCAACAACAGACAGCAGAATGGAGTTAAGGATGTCAACTACGAAGTATATGTATGCAATTAACTGGAAAAAGTGGTATCGGTGCATCCCTAGTAATTAATGTTTCAGCATTTGCTGCTCTTTGATGGATGTTGGCTTTGTGAAGTTCTATGTGGCCGGTTCTTGTGGAAATAGAAACTTCAAAGTGAATACTGAGGTTTTTGTTGTCTCTTTTGCTGCAGTATTTTTGTGTTGTTTGGACACAAACTTTCTTAGTGTTTGACGGTCCTATCATTCACATTCAGGGTTTCGCTCACTATTCTTCTTCACTCATGAAGTTGTGTTTGTGTATGCAGTCATAATCGTAAAGACTGTTGTTCCAGAGAATTTTTGATGTGTTTGCAACTCAAGCATATGTGACCCTGGACCACAAAACCAGTCATAATCAACTCAAAACACCTGCAAAGGTTTCCTGAGCCTTCAAAATGGTCTCTCAGTTTGGTTCACTAGGCTACACAATCATGGGGAAGACTGCTGATCTGACAGTTGTCCAGAAGACAATCATTGACACCCTTCACAAGGAGGGTAAGCCACAAAACGCCGAATTGAGGCAGTAATTAAAGCAAAAGGAGCCCCTACCAAGTATTGAGTACATGTACAGTAAATGAACATACTTTCCAGAAGGCCAACAATTCACTAAAAAAAATTTTTTATTGGTCTTATGAAGTATTCTAATTTGTTGAGATAGTGAATTGGTGGGTTTTTGTTAAATGTGAGCCAAAATCATCACAATTAAAAGAACCAAAGACTTAAACTACTTCAGTCTGTGTGCATTGAATTTATTTAATACACGAGTTTCACAATTTGAGTTGAATTACTGAAATAAATGAACTTTTCCACGACATTCTAATTTATTGAGATGCACCTGTACATTGTATGGGTCAAAATTATCTTTTTTTAAATCTTTTTTTGTATGGGTCAAATTATAAATAATCAAAATTATTTTTCTTTTATCCCAAAAATCAGGATATTATGTACAGATCATGTTCCATGAAGATATTTCATACATTTTCTACCGTAAATATATCAAAACTTAATTTTTGATTAGTAATACGCATTGCTAAGAACTTCATTTGGACAACTTTAAAGGTGATTTTCTCAACATTTTGATTTTTTTGCACCCTCAGACTTCAGCTTTTCAAATCAGCCAAATATTGTTCCTATCCTAACAAACCATACATCAATGGAAAGCTTATTTATACCACAGCTGTATCTACTGCACCTGCAGTGCATGGAAGGTGCTCACTGCATAAAGGTTTCTCTTAAGGCGGCTACAATTAAATTATTTTTAAAAACGCTGTCATTTAAATGTACCAATAGACTATATTTCAACAGTGAAGGACATTTTAAAGAGGAATTTAAGCCTTTAAACTGGTCCAGTAGGGTCACAGTGGGTCATTCACCCACTCTGTCCCCTTTTCATTCTCTCTTTATCTTCCCAGTAAGTACAATGTTTGTCATGGTAATGAAAGGATCTTTGGATGGTGGAGTAGGGGGTGGGGGCCACGTGAAGGTGTAGAAGGGCAAAAGGGGGGCTGTGGTTTCTGCAGTGCAAGGTTCAATCCATGGCTTTGGAAAGGTGTCCAGAGGTGAAGTGTGGGGAGGGGTGAACATCTTCTGCATGTTCATATTTGTGTGTGTATGGCTCTGTTACCTATATGGGTAAAAACAAAGTGCAATTGTAGCATATGGACATATGCATTTTTTTTTTTTTTGGCTAATTTTGTTTAATGATGAAAGTTTAAGATCATGAAACGGGTCAAATGAACCCCTATTCTGTAAGAAAAAAAATCTGAAAAAAAGAGATAATGTCTGCAGAAAATTAACAGTACTTTCCCCATTAAGTTTACTCACATTTCCTTTAACTATAAAACACATTGTAAATGCCTTAATTCAAAATACAGGTAAAACATCTGTAGAAAATCAATATAGAAAATTCCTTTATATTAACCATGTACACTGGGCCGCATTTTTACAAACTTTTCTTAAAGTATACCTGGTGCAAGAGTTTTTGCAGAATATACTGATAAAATATGCCACTTATATTTTTTTATTACTTTTTTTTATTACAAGGGTGTCATGCATGTAAAATACTTAATAAAATAAAAGTTATGCATTTTGATTATTTAGTTGTGTAATTACTGACAAATCACATAACAGAATCTCCAAATTACACTATAACAATGCTTCTGTATTTTATGGGCTTTGTGCTCTGCACAATGACAATAAAGTTGCATCTAATCTAATCTAAAAAACACCAGTTAAAGTAACTCCTGCTATTATTCTACTAACTTTAGTGAGTCAAATAGCCTGTGTGGACACAGCTTTAAATGCAATCCTGATAAGAAATCTCAGAAAGATAAAACACCTGAGATTCACTATAATCCTTTATTTCCATCCTCACCCCAACAATTAGGACCTAATCTGCTAAAACCTCAATCACATAATACAAAGAAATAAAGTGATCCTTTACAAACTTTTCTTAAAGTATACGTGGTGCAAGAGTTTTTGCAGAATATACTGATAAAATATGCCACTTATATTTTTTTATTACTTTTTTTTATTACTTTTTTTTATTACAAGGGTGTCATGCATGTAAAATACTTAATAAAATAAAAGTTATGCATTTTGATTATTTAGTTGTGTAATTACTGACAAATCACATAACAGAATCTCCAAATTACACTATAACAATGCTTCTGTATTTTATGGGCTTTGTGCTCTGCACAATGACAATAAAGTTGCATCTAATCTAATCTAAAAAACACCAGTTAAAGTAACTCCTGCTATTATTCTACTAACTTTAGTGAGTCAAATAGCCTGTGTGGACACAGCTTTAAATGCAATCCTGATAAGAAATCTCAGAAAGATAAAACACCTGAGATTCACTATAATCCTTTATTTCCATCCTCACCCCAACAATTAGGACCTAATCTGCTAAAACCTCAATCACATAATACAAAGAAATAAAGTGATCCTGTAAATTATATGACTCAGGGGACAGCAACAGTTAAAAATGTACAACAACAATGCAATTTTCAGATGGACGATAAAAGCTTTTATATGGTGCAGCTCATCTTGACCTTGAAATTTGGCTTTGTTACATATTCATACGCGTTGCATATAAGTGGAATTGTTTAGGCTTATTTGGCTGACTTGAATTTCTAAATTTTATTTCGGCTAAATGCAAATGGTTACTCAGTAGGTGTTTCACTATGCAAAAATGATATTTATGTTGGTTGTTGCCTCATCATGACATTTCACCCAACAAGTGACCTCATTTTGTGAGGCACATTTATAAGTATTTAGATTAATATCATTATACTTAATAGAAAACCCCTTTGTGATAATCATAACTCTGTATTGTTTAAATAAGGTTAATAGAAACAATTTTGTGGTTGTCTTTGCCCACATTTTACAAAGAACATTTCTAAACCTTATTTAAATTTGCAACACGCATTCCCATTGTGACATTGTTTAATATTGGTTTACATTACCTCACTTATAATATCTAATGTCATGCAACATTACACCAGAACTGTGGCTAACTGGAAACAATTATTTCAGACAAATGACACAGTATGCCGACTAACTGGTTTCTCGTTCTGCTGTGCATTATGATATCTAATAAACAAAGTAGCCTGATTCATTTGACACCACATTGTTTTATTTATGATCTGTCAGCTCCATCCTTTTGCTTCCCATCTGAACTCTACAAGGCAGGACAGACTTTGGCAGAAATGTTTCAAACAATGAACACATGAGACTGCCCAGGCTTCTTCTCAATGCATCATTCGCTCACTAACTCTATTCTAAAGTTGGCTGATATCACGTTCCTCACATAGAAACACACTTATGAAAGACTGAAGGTCTATCTGGGTGCATTCTGGGCATTCCTGTTATTGTGATTTCATTAAGGGGCCACTGATGACCCTGACCATGCAGAGATGCTGACCCTTGGGTTCTGCAGGACAATAGACAGGCTTCTCGAGACGGACTCTATTGAACCTGAGCCTCGCTAAGCATATAAAACTAAAGTTTTAAGCCCAGTGTCCAAAGTGGGTAGCAATGGAACAAACTGCTATAGATGTCAAATAGCAATTGAACTGTATTGTTTAGATACTTTAGCAATTTTCTTATTTTTAGGAGGCATGAGAACAAATTTGCATTGAAATATATCTTGGTTTCAGCTCAGTTTGAATCTGAACTACTAAACACATGCAACATGAGTGACTCTTTGGGTGTGGAACTTTATCCACAAAAACGCGTGAAAAAGAAACCTGTAAAAGAACATGATTCATCGGTTTATTAAAGATTTCATATATCACACGTTCTTCTCTTGACAATGAAAATAGTTAAACCAGACTTCTCAGGCTTCTCACTCAGTCTAATTTCCCTTTGTAATTTTGATTAGAACTCTGTTGTGTCCTGTTTACTCCGTGGTTGGATGTCCCTCACAGTTCAGCCTCTATTCAGCTATCAAACTCAACAAAGCCATTAGAAAATATTGCCCAGAATGTTTTAAAGTTTGTGTACGCCCACAGAGACATAAATATTCTGTGTGTGGGTGTGTGTGTGTGTGTGGGTGTGTTCACATCTTTAGTTCACAGTGCCTTTTTTTTTTTTTTTTTTTTTAATAGCATTTGGTTGTTTTGTTCTTATTTTCCATAATGAAATACAATGCTGTTTGTATTTACCTTACCAGTGTAATCACAAAACTGTCCTCAATAAAGCAAATCTGGACTATTTTCTGCTTTGTCACACCTCATTCATTCTTCATTTTCAACTCATAAAGAAGCTTTTGAGCGAGTCTTTTTTACATTAGCGTCCTGCTTAAACAGTGCAAGTGAAGAACATGAGGTCACTGAATAGAGGGATTTCCATTCAGTCATTTAGAAGACGCTTTTATCCAAAGATTCTTTTCATTTTAATATTTACATCTAAAGCTTTGCAGGATGAGTCAACTTCAGAATGAGGTCTTTTCAAACTGTAATTATTGGCAATAGTATCATGCATAGATTTAAAGATGATGCTTTCCATAGAAATAGAAAAGGGTTGTGTGCCATTTAACATTAAATTGAGTGAACTTTGAACGTCAAAGTTGTTTAAATTCCAATTCGGTGAAGTTGAATGGAGATTAAAATTAAAATTCTTTAAATTCAGAAGACTAATTTAAGCAAAGTTTGTCAAGACAAACTATGAATGTTTGCTACCCCTGTTTGAAAGTTTTAAAAGCCTTGACATTTAAAACTTTATAGGCGCCGATAGATAGATAGATAGATAGATAGATAGTTTATTGGGGTTCCTGTCTCCAAGTTTCTAACTCCCACAAACCACTCTGTCCAGTTGCAGTGACAGGTGGCTCTTTGGGGGTTTGTGTTAATACAGGCCAACAGCTGCACAAAGGAGCCCCACTGGTCTTTTCGGGGGACTGGATGTCCCCTCTCAAGCGTGCCATTTTCACCCCCCGATTTCACTCCTACACCAACCCCCCTCTTCCCTATAGCATCCACTCTTATCCTCTCTTGAACAGATGCCAGCTGCGCTCTACAGGTGGCAAGCAGCTTCGTAATTCATATTTTTTTCGTTATCATTGTTTTGCCCCTAAGGATATATTAGGTCATGTTGAACTAAACATTAAACCGTTTGTTTGAATGAGAAACTGATTTCTTTTGCAATATGATTGTGACATCATGTTATGAAATTTCACTAGGCCTATATGTTATCTAATCTACACCATAAAAACAAAAACTTGAATAAAAATATAATGTATTACAAACACCAGTTTCGTCACTGTATTTATGTGTTTCCTTTTGAAACAGGATGTTTGGACTGGATTTTGAAGGTGTAAATGATTATTTGCTACTTGCATTGTAGGTTGTATTAGGGGAGGGACGTTCTCTGTTAGCAAGCATTTGATTGGATAAAATAAGCCAGTGCAGGATGAGTCATCAATATTTTTGGTCTGTTGCCAGGAAGAGAAAGCATATATAAAAAGTAAGTAGGTAAAAGTGAATTTTTTCAACATATAGCATATACATGACCTCTATGCTAACACATATGTACAAAAGGCACAAAACTCCAATTTTGATTTCATGGGTGGTTACATTTTTTACACATATTTATGCATATAATTTGTAAGGGAAAAGGTGATATGGGCTCAAAACAGAGAGAGGGAGAGAGAGAGAGAGAAAAAAACATCACTTTGGATAGCCGTTATGACATCTTTCTAAAATGAAATTTAGTCCACCGAGTCACAACATTTTGGCGACGCAAGCAGACGGAACCTTCTAATGTAAAACAGGTTGGACAGGTAAAATAGGTAACAGTATTTAAAAGATGCGAGCTTTTAAAGAAAAAAAAAAGACACAGTAGATATGTTCTAACTATTTCTGACAACATTTGTAGTTTCTAAGCCATATTAACAAACCATCCGCCGGTAAGTAGGGATTCCTTTATTTCTAGATCCACCCCTACGTAAAATGTGGAACATTCCACACTGGAGGCCGAGTTGGGACGGTCGTCGGCTCACAGTGAGCCGCATACCATCACCTTCAGAGCGGCAGAGGGAGCAGACAGAGACCGTTACTGCTGTGTGTCAGAAAGTTTATTCAATCTCACCGCTCCATCAGGCCGGGACAAATCTACAGTTTTATGATTGGACTTTAATCACGGTCTCTTCATGCATCAGTCGTATCCATAATATTTTCCCAAGACCCTTCAGTTGATTGTTTTGGGGGATTTTGTGAGCAGAACAGAGCTCACTTCCACTTGCCTGTGGAAACCCGGAGCGATCGAAGAAAGTTTCTCCCTGTCTCACGAAAAGAGGAAAATCCGCATGATTTAACGACAAACATGGAATTCAACCATCTTGACACACAGCCGGGGATAAATCAGTTGACACCCTCAGAAGCACGTAAGTCTGCGTTTATGTTTCCTTAATAAATCTGTATTTTCCCTCGTGATTTATGATCGGTGTATGAATATAGTCAGTTGAATAGAGAAGCCTTTACCTTCCATCGACAAAATCCGTTCAATATAATAGAATCGTAGGAACGATATAGAAACTGTTATTTAAGATAAACTTTAACAAGGTGTGCAGTTCGTTACGCATCCTGAAGCTAGTTTATAAAATTTGAAATAATAATAATAATAAATTAAATATACTAATGCTAGGGCTTCCGCTGTTCTAGAGTGGTTTATATTTTGCATTAAATAAATTCATCTTCATTCATTTATTTAATATGCATTTACGTCATTTATGTAACTTTGTATTTTTATCTATGTGTTTATTTCAAAATAGACAAACACTTATTTATATCGAATTTTTGTGTATTACTTCAAACTATCCGGTTCCTAGAAGCTAGCATCTCTTTATCCAAGATATGACGCGTTCATGGGGGCATACATGACGTGTTACAGTGATTCAATCTCAATCATGAGATATTCCCGCGGGAATTTCACAATCCATTCAGGCTGAATGGACAACGAAGTGGATATATGACGTATTCATAATGTTTCACAGTACTTGCTATTAGTTACTAGTTATCCAGCGATGATCTGCTTGCTAGCATGATGTTTTGTTGTCATTATCTGCGGATGTGATGGATTATTGTGACGCTTGATTGCACTGCACCGCCCCATTTCTGTGACACCACTCTTGCAGTCTATAACATTAGAATACAAAATGATTAAAGAAGAATTTCAATTGATCCGTATGATTGATTCATCATCAAACACTTCTGGTCGCATGCAAGTGATTTCTAATGAATCTGTTGACTAGCCTACTTAATCTTGGCAGTGACACCATAGTCACCCAATAAAGAGAAGCATATGATCTTCAAAGTGATTTGGAAGATACATTCCCTGGTAAAAGCTAGTCTATGCAGAAAGCCATTGAGTTAGGATACACCCTGCAATTATGCATGTCCTGATAAGCATGAATATACAGTAACATGACAGTTGTCTATTTCTCAACTCAAATTACAGTGATTTAATGGATCTGCTGAGAAGACAGAGTGGATCTTTATGTCTTGGGGTTTGGCTGTTGCTTCTGATTAGGAGGGTTTGTTATGTGACATGGAGCCCTCCTGCAGCATCATAAGGTGTTGCTTCCTTTTTGTGCTTTCTTTTGGCTTCATGCTGGAGGGGATCAATCCCGATCCTGGTCATCCTTATAACTGAGCAGAGCACTGGTCTGTTCTTCGTCAAATTGTGGTATGGTGATACTCTGCAGTGTTTTGGAGGGGTTGGACTTTGTCATTCATTTGTTGCAGATGTGTCATTTCTTGTCCTAGTGACTGGTCTCTGTATGAGGATCATTCCTATGAGTAAATATCCTTGAGACTTTGTTAAAACACTAAAAGACTATACAGTATAGTCACTTGCAAAACTTTCAAACTGAACATTTTGTCCTAAAATGGACTTGAGTTTCTTTCTCAGAACCTGAACAAGATGCTGCTTTTGTGTTTTTGAGTCCTTTACATTGAGGACTTCATTCACTGTCGACTGTTACTCATTAACTTTCTTTTTATCCTTCATAGAAGGGCTCGGTTTGTGCCTTTAGACTGATTAATCACCTTTCGTTGTCCTTTCGTTGTATGCCAAATACAAAACAAGACACGTTGCATGCTAGCACACACTTAGGAGCCCATTATTCAATTGTTTGAGAGAAAACAGAAAGTAAATTTAAGTTCTCAATGTTAATAGCTTACCCTGAATGGGAGCCTGAGGTGTTTTTAGCTCTTTTGAGTTCTGCCCTGTCAGGACTTTTGAAGAGCATTTTCTAATCTCTCTTTTCTTTAGATCTGCATTCAGGCACGAGTGCTGCTCGGTTCCTCCCGCCTTTCGTTTTAAAGCCCCAGCTGTCTGCACTGTTTGGCTGTCTTTCGTTATATTCTCCCTTTGCTAACCTGAGAATCGATCTCTAGTGTGCTTGAATCATTAAGATCCATTGCATTCAATAAAATGGCTTCACTGAACACTAATTAATCGCCACTTTAATGACCCATTTCACTCCTTTAGTTGGTTTGCTTATAGATTGAAAGGTAACTAATAAGAATTTAAATGAGTGGTTGACTGATGTCTAATCACAATAATGTTGATATTTATTTTAAAATATACGAATTACTTACCGTGAATGAAATGTATTTAAATAAATGCTTATTTTACACATTTGCTTAAGATTTGCTAAAACAAATAGCCAGATTTGGAAAAAAATCTAAATTTTTTTTGGACCAAATATTGTCTGATTAATGAGCCTATCGTTATTTCGGACAATTTACTATTTTGAAAGTAAATAAAGTGCAAAGAGAACTGTTTTCAGCAATGTTTTATTACTTATTAAAGCAGTGTTGACTTTTTTGTGCATGAAAATCCAAGCATCATGGTGTTCAGGTTTCAACAGAACATTAAACATGTCAAGGTCTGTGTGTTTTTGTTGCTGAGAATGTGCCAGTTTTTATTATGTTGGTTGCTGTTAGTAAATGTATATCCATTTGAAATAGCATATTTGTCAAAATATGTCATTCAGCTGTTCTGGGCAATTCAATCTGCTTAATAGCATTCTATATAAACAAGTCTATGTTAATAAAATATCAAAAATCTTTTGCAGTGTGGCTAAATGACATTTTGAGTAATACCTTCAAGAAAAGAAAAATCATAGAATAAATTTGTTCAGGCTAGTGCACAAAAAAGCTTTGTATTTGGGAGCATGATCCATGACATTATAGATTTTTTTGATTATGCATCATTTTAAGTGAAAGAATTGGTTTCTAGAAAACCGTTTTAATCGTTGTGTCCATGTCAGTTCTGTTGAGGCTAAAGAGTTTGTCAGACTGACACAGGGGCCAGTTTCTGTTGTGTAACATGTAGCAACCCCCAACACACATTCTTATACACACACCCCTCTCTGTCACGCCTGTGAAACAATATCATTCAGTTTCAAAACCCTGAACCAACAGGCTCTTATGTAACAGCAAATGACCCCATTTTTGGGATGACAACAAATGACTTTGTAACAGAATGAAGAAACCACACAACTTTGGAAAATATACTGTACACTAAATTAAGATAACATGGTATCCCATTAGGCAATTGGCACATTATTTAGTTCCTTTTTTGAAGTGGTGGAAAATTTTACCTTGGCTTCATACAGATGTTTTTAAATGAGTGTCGACAGCCTACAGGGGATTGTGTTTAATTGGCTTGTAACAATCAAATGATCCAATTTTATAAATCCCAACCACAAACTTCAATACTCACACACACACACACACACACACACATGCACATGCACCAGTGGTAACTGAAGCACATTCAGCCTGAGGAATAGATGCGGTTCTCTCTACTGCATCAAATCTGGCCTAGAAAATGTGTCTCTGGAGTAATTAATCCTCTCGGAAGACTTGAATTTTGTCAGACCCAGAAAATGGCAAGGAAATGTGAACGAAAAAGATTTTGGAGGCCACATACTGTACTCCAGATTCTTTCTAAATATAGATTAAATATAGATTTTTTCTTTCTTTGTTCATAATAGGAAGGCTTGACTCTTGATAATCCAATTTGCATGACCTCAAAAATATTGCATGTCACCTATGGTTTACAGTATGTATTAATTTTGCTTCCAACAATACATACAAAAGTTTGCATTGAATAAAGAATCTGGTAAATCCTCTGTGTAGCTGTGGTAATATTTTGTCACTACATAACAAATATGCTGCAGTTTCCAGTTTACAATGGTTGGGAAAAGTGATTATAGTTCACCCAAAAATGAACATTCTGTCATCATTTATTCACCTTAATGTCATTCCAAACTTATGGAGATGCTAAGGGGAAAAAAGTAAAAATAGATTATTAAAAATAGTTCCCACAGAAACTTGCATTGACTCACAAAGCATTTTGCGTTCCCTAGCAAAAGTTCCTATCAGAAACTAACAAATATATGTTCATATAACACATTATTTCATATTTCAATATCTCATATTATTATTTCCATCTCGAAAGTTTTGCAAACGATACAAAATTCCTTGGGGGAGCGCAAATTTTTTTTATGAGAGAACACAAAGCTTCTTTTATTTATTTCCCCCATCATACCCATTTTCCCCCCATCATACCCCTTTAGGGACTTCATACAAATGGCTTTTTATCTTCTGCAAAACATAAAAGAATGTTTGAAGAATGTTTGATTTTGTCCACAATGTAAGTCATTGGGATCAAAAACAATATTCTGCCACACTGAGTTTATTATATAGAAAAAAAAAAAACTGGGTGAAAAAAGTCATGAAAGTCATTATTCACTGAAAAGCTTGATGTTCATCCTATTTATCTCTGTGCTTTCATGAGAAAATCATTCTTTGTGTTTATCAGAAGATTAATTAGATGATTATTAGAAGCTCAGAAGTGAATAATAGCTTAATTAGTTTTATTTATTTATTTGTTTGTTTATTTTTGGTGAATTATCCCTTTAAAACGTCAGATATTGAAGTTCATCATTTTGATGTTGGTCTTGTAATATAGACAGAAATTGAGCTATCTTAGTACGGAGACAACATTCATATTTGCCATTTACAGCAGGCGCTGTGTTTTCTGGTGTGGCCACTGAGTGCTAGGAATGCTAAACATTCCTCACTGAATGTGTGTCTTCTGTTCAGCTGAGGAGAGAGCGGACGAGGTAGGAACGGTGTGACAAGATTCCAGAGCTCATGCTTGCATACAGATGGAATCACGTCAGGTCTTCTTTCCCGTGTAGCACACAGATGGTGTAAATCACAGTCCTGAACACGATCACAGACATGAAGCGCTTGCAGGACAGCGTGTTTCTGTCGTCCCTCTCAGAATGGATAAAAGCATCCATCCGCACCAGATTATGTCAGAGGACACACACCAAATGCACTGCCACCATCTTTCTCCATTACACTGAAGTCTTTGTCCTTTTTAAAAGAACATGATGGACTGATCTGTTGGTCGCTGTTGGAAGGCCACATGTAAAGTGTCCCTATTATCTGACAGAGTGGGTTTCTTGAAAAATGACATTTGTCTCTGTGGCAGCTATAAGCAAAAAATAATCACTTATGTTAGCCAAGCAGAAAAGTTTGGGGCGGGAGAGATTGCTTAGAGTAGCTTTATGGTGGGAAAAGCTTTATTGTTGATTATGCAAGGAATTCTGGGAAATGGAGAATGTGAGAAACTAGGAACCACTAGAAAAAAGTCGACTCTTATTCTACTCTTGCTGAAAAATTCTATTTTAAACTATCCTAAGCTAGTTTGCTGGTCTTACATGTAGGTTGTTTTGAGCTGGTCTCTCAGCCTGACCAACATAAAAGTGCCGAAACCTCTTAGAAATCTGACTTTCAGACCACCTAAAATCAGAAAAGTAGCTTAGGTTTAAGATGTTTTTTTAAAGGCCTTTTAATACAGGTTATCCATTAAGGAATTAAACTTTACTTGCTCCTGATTTTAATGAGCTCTCCTGAGTGCTCTAAAGCACTTGTGTGTATTAGTTGGTGCTTCACTACACATTTCATTAGTCTCAGATGTAAAGATGCATAAGATGAAGCAGGTCACATGTTCAGTGTTTAGAGTCTTCACAGTTTTAAGCCCTTTATGAATGTTTTGGTTGTGGATTTGTGCATGTTAGTTACATCGTCAACCAAAACATTAGGTTAGTGAGCTGTTTTGCGGTCTAAGCACCTTTTAAGACAACATCCGAAAATGGACCCTCATGAGTGACTGTTTTGAGACAGCAACTCTATGCACCATATACTGTATTTGCAAATTGATTTCAATAGAGTTTGACCAAAGTTTAAGGCAAGTCTGTTCACTCAACAGCCATATTTATAGCTAGCAAGCTTTTTTTTTCTATGCAGGTAAAAGATATAAAGTATAGGTCCTATCTACTTTGGGAAAGACTGAGATGGTGATGTACGTCTGAGTGAAACAGATTATCAAAAAAGAAATAAAAGTAGGGCGGGAATAGGGTTGTGACGGTGAGGAAATTTTCCCACCGGTTAATCGACGTGTGACAACACCGGTAATACCGGTATCACTGTGGGGGCGGGGTGGGGGCGTTCCCTCTTTTCCTCGCTTCCCTTCACTTTTAAATAGCTTGTAAAAGCTGCGTGCACATTTTACTTTCACTTTCGAATTAGCGGCAGTTTGGCCTCAATTGCTTGAATGCAACAACAAAATACAACGTCAAACTCACTTTAGCCTATATATAAAACATAGAACTTTTATTAACAAAACAAATAAAAATACACCATGCTTTAGGGCAGGCTATGCCTAATATAAAATAACAAATAACTTACATAAAGTTTAAATAGGTAGGCCTATACAAAACTGGAAATTTGTTAAGTAAACATGTATAATATATAACAAAATAAATAAGAAACGTAGAACGTTTATTAGCAAAACGAGTAAGAAAGCTTGGAGGCACGGCATTACACCTTGATGTTAAAAAAAATAAATAAATGACACAAAGTTTAAATAAAGTAAAAATCAGCAAACAATGTGGAACCAATTCAATAACTAACGAATGTTAAAAAAAACTTCCAAAATCACCTTAGATAAACGGCAAAAGTCAACAGGCTTTTCGAAATCCAAAATATTGCCAAACAGGCGCTTTTGCATCTCGTTTCGAAACTAAATCATCCGCCATCGTCTTGTCTGTCTCACCTCACTCTTCTTGTCAGTCAGCTCGACTCACTCTCCTCACTGGAGAAATTAAATCTGATCTGTGTGATGCGACTGTCGTTCGGCACGCTGCATTGAGCAGCCGCGTTCAGTTTTTAATTGTAGTGTCTGTTCTTTTACTGAACTAAATGATTTTTATTACTATAAAAAATCAAAACGACGGTGGGGGTCGGTGCCGCGGTGGGCAAGTGACATAACCGGTGTTGCGGCTTAACACTGGTATCACCGTCAGCACCGTCTATCGCGGCAAGCCTAGGCGGGAACTTGGTTCTATCAGATGGTTGTTGATTGAATGGAGGCAGATCTTAAGCTTGCAGTCAATTGTAAGAAAGAGAAAATGATTGGAGATGTCCAGAATATATAGCCAGAGAGAAGTTTGTTGTTTTCACCTCAAGATTGAGCTGTGTATTTTGACTCAGAGTTATAAGGTCAAAAATGAAACGGATGCAGAATTGTTCACTAAAACCAATAACATGCATTTCATTTTCAGTTTTCATTTCATGCTGACTTTAAAGTCACTCCGAAGGATCTTTAAGTGCCTTTTAAATACCTAAGCCACATTCTTTGTCATATCATCTCATAGGTGGTGTAAAGTTCAGAGATCAAAACACAGGAAGCCTTGGAATTCAATGAGGGCATTTCCTCTCTGTCACTCCTTTGCCTGTTTTACTCTCCCTATGTGGGAATCTCATGTTTTGATGGCTGGATGTGTCCTAGTTTTAGTCCATAACAGCTGTACTGCACTTTGAGCCCTGCTGTATGTCATTAAAGGCTGGATTTACAGTCTGTTTCTTCTGAGAGGACTGGAGGTGTGAAGATCATATCATGGAGAAGTCGGAATGCAGTGACAGTCAGCTGATCTGTGCTGTAATGTCAGAACCCATCTGACGCAACTAAATGACAGTGATCTGAGTTTCAATTGAGCTTTTTTGTTTTGTTTTCTCACATGCAGGTTTCATTATGTCATTTCTACAGGGATGCACAAATGTTCAAATTCTGGCCAATACTGATTAGCTGATAATTATTTTCATGTTATGGTCAATATTGTATAGTTTTGTACTATTTTGTTAAAAAAATGTAAAATAAATTGCTCAAAAAATTTAATTAAATGCATCACAATATATTGTGCAGTATGACTTTGTATCATTTAGAGATTTACTAAAAGATTACATTTAACGTTTGTTATTAGATTAAATTTAAAAAGTAGTAGATGACAACAAAGTGAATTTAAATGTAAAAATGGGGGAATTGGCATGTATAATTAAATGTCTATATCAGCCAATATATACAGTGGGTACGGAAAGTATTCAGACCCCCTTAAATTTTTCACTCTTTGTTATATTGCAGCCATTTGCTAAAATCATTTAAGTTAATTTTTTTTCCTCATTAATGTACACACAGCACCCCATATTGACAGAAAAACACAGAATTGTTGACATTTCCGTACCCACTGTATATTCATTGACCAACAGAAATAAATTAAAATATTTAATATGTGCCAGACAACCAATATACTACCAATATATTATGCATCCCAAACTTTCTTTAATTTTTTTAGAAGAAAAATGGGACATGATACATGCAGGTGGGGTTTGTAAAGTCTTGATGAAGCACAAAGTAAAAATGTCAGTAAGTTATAAAGATGATGTGGTTCAGATCTACACACAAAAGGTACATTCAACCTCAACCTCAAATCTTAATGTGGTGGAATTAGTAGAAACCACTAATGGAGATGTCAAGCTTTTATGATGACGCCGACTTAACCTCAGATCAATATTTGATTGTTGATATATTTTGTTTCAGCCATCAAATCAGACTGCTTATATTAGCTAGATACAGATGCTAACAGTACATAAAATTAGCAATCGATTCAAACCATATGACCATTTTGTTGGCCAAACCAAAATAGTCTCCACATGTTGAGGTTGCATATTGACTATTTAAATGATTTGATCCAATTTCTAAATGTTTGT
The DNA here is from genome assembly GCF_001515605.1 of Sinocyclocheilus anshuiensis. Lineage (NCBI taxonomy): Eukaryota > Metazoa > Chordata > Actinopteri > Cypriniformes > Cyprinidae > Sinocyclocheilus > Sinocyclocheilus anshuiensis. The sequence continues at coordinate 3,341,704 of NW_015548184.1, forward strand.
CTAAGGCCTTGTGTTTTTAATTCCCCATGTGATAGTTTAGCTCTCAGTTTGCAGATCTTGCTCTTGGCTCTGGTTTTCCCCTGCTCATAGTGTGAGTGTGTTCACAGTACATGTAAGTGCTTTAGTGCTGAGGTTGGTGTGTATGTGGATCCCATAATTAGGCTTCTGCTGCTGGGATGGTTGTTGGGTGGAGTTGGAAATCCAAACACTGAGTTTAGCAGAATCTCCAGACTGTCTTGAATTGATGTTTAGGTCTTCACTGGTTTAAAATTAACTGGTTGAAGGTTTCTGATTTATTTTTTCTACCAAAATCATACTGGTTCTCAAGGTTGTAGGGACCGGTTTGGGTTTTTTATTGAAATAAGTTAATACTTTTATTCAGCAAAAATGCATTAATCAAACGATAGTGTATGAGGTATGTTAATTTTGTGCTGAAATTGGTTGCTCTCATATGAGAAAAGTCTTTGAATGCTTAACAAACTGCACTAGTCACCAAGGATGACAGCTTGCATCACGACAGAGCAGGAAGTTATGAATGGCATCCATCGCTGCATGTCAGCCGTGGCCTTGCCAGCTATGGCCTTGTCACTTCCTCTGAAGATCGCCCTTTACATGCAGGGTTATTGTGGTTACAGACCCAAGGGACGTTCTGTTGAGTTCAAACCACACACAGTCATCCTATCTCATTGTGTCTGTGGTTGTGAAGTGGGATACTGCTATTTAGCAAAAAGAAAGTTGTCTCTGAATGGTAAATATCATTGTCATTGAGTTGAGTTGTTTACAGTTGTCAAGCAATGTCACAACTTGTCACATTGATATTAGGGCTGCACGATTATGACAAAAATCATAATTGTCGATTATTCCCTTGAAATTGTGATTGCGATTATTAATTACGATTATCACAATTTACATTGAATGATGTTTATACCATTGTTTGATGCAACTGCATGCCGTATTTTTATATGAAAATAAACGAGCTAAAACACTCTAACTGAAAAACTTTTAGTGCTTTTCTATAGTATTAAGCCTTAAATGTCAACTATACATCGGATTGGTTTCTTTAAATTACAAAAAAGTACAAATATGAATGGTATTATAATGTTATACTAAAACTAAAATTAAAATAATGGGAAAAACCCTTAAGATAACATGTAGAATGAAAAAAACGCAGAAACAAAGCGTGCAGAATAACATAAGTGGACTTTGAACGATTAATTGCCGCTTTGTGACATCCATAATTGTAATCGCGATTAGAAATTCGATTAATTGTGCAGCCCTAATTGATATAGAATTTAATTGGTGTTTGGTTCAACAGATGTGCACCTATTGGCTATTTTGCAGTGGCTTCAATCTGAATCCACACACAGAACTATGTTTTGTATTGTTAGTTTTACTACTAAGTGTTTTGTTTTTAACTCAAACGTTACATCAGACACATGATTATTCATTATTTATTATATAAACTACTTGTATCATAATTTATTCTGTTGCAGTAATATAAAGTTTGTAAAACAGTGACATTATTTAGTCAAGTCAAGTCAAGTCACCTTTATTTATATAGCGCTTTTAACAATACAGATTGTGTCAAAGCAACTG
>NW_015548184.1:3344125-3344960 GCF_001515605.1 Sinocyclocheilus anshuiensis
TTTAGCAAATGGCTGCAATATAACAAAGAGTGAAAAATTTAAGGGGGTCTGAATACTTTCCGTACCCACTGTATGTAAATATGTGTGTGTGTGTGTGTGTGTATGTATGCAATAACTATACATATATAAAATGTTTATTTAATTAATTTGTTTTAAGAATATACACATGCACGTACACACACACACATAGTTTAAAATTATATAGTATTTATATTTAAAAAGTATATATAAATTATGTATGTTATTTCCCTGTAACATAACAGAAATGCGTGAAGCTAAAAACTGAATAACTATGTAATCCCGAGCTATAACTCACCCATATGTTTCTTTTCCTCTCTCAGACACTCCTACATACACAAACACACACACACACACACAGAGAAACAAGTTTCAGCTCCAATGTGAGCCATTCAAAGGTACTGTTGAGAAAATCCTAAGCACATTCGTCGTGCATGCAGTGACCTAAACGTTCACTGTCATACAGTGCACTTGTTGGCACCTCAAGCTTGAATCTGAGGGGCTTAAGTAAATTTGTTTTGACGCATCACATTTTAGCAAGTCCAGACAGTCAGAACTTTGGAGCACCATTACAGTTCACAGTCTCTCCCTCTGTCTGTTTGGCTCTATCCAAGCAGCTGGTGTTTACTCTGGGCTTCCAGTGAGTCTGCTCCTCTCCCTCACACTTCCCCCAGAACACACTTCCCCCTGCTTACATCATCCATCCGGGGTGAGGAGCGAGGGGCCGGGGGGGTTTGAGGATGAGGTAATTCATTATGCCTCTAATGAGATGCAGATCCATTCTCAGTCGGCCTCCCAGTTCTCCTGTTCTCCCCCA
>NW_015548184.1:3344977-3345376 GCF_001515605.1 Sinocyclocheilus anshuiensis
TTCCTCCTGTTCCCCCCCAACCCCCCACTCACCTCTTCCGCTCTCTGATTTAACGGTCCCTGCTTGCTTCCACTTCCGGCTCCCTGTTTGTCTCATTTCCATATTTGAAAAAGAGCATTGCTCAAGCTCTATACCCTACAGGATCAATGCACCCTTTTTGGTGAGACTGCTCTGCGCTCTTCATTTAACCGGTTTTCAGTGGTTTTAGGGCAACGTAATGGCATGTTTTCCTTGAAAAAGAGCGACAGAGGTGCTTAAAGGAGAAATTCTGGTTTGTTTTTTATTTATTTTCATTTTTAAAGATAAAGACTGTTTTGTATTGTATTGTACTGTATTGTAGTCCTATCTATGTTATATGATTCATAACATATAGCTTATTCATTGCTATCATATATATAT
>NW_015548184.1:3345400-3353198 GCF_001515605.1 Sinocyclocheilus anshuiensis
ATATATATATATATATATTATTTTTTTTTGGTTTGGTTTGGTTTATAAACATTTTCATGTCTCTATACTGTTACATATTCGTTCATTATACTTAACCTGTTGTCTTTATTATTTAGTGTACGTTTGAAGAAATCTGTCATTAAAACAGTTTTTTTTTAATTATTCAACAACAAAATGTAGTAAAAGCAATTAAAAAGTTGATATAAAAACTACCTTATGCAATATAAATGTATTTAGACAGCTCAGACATATTTATTAAATCAATTTGATTAATTAATTGATTATTAAATAGACTTTACCTCTATGTTGGTGACTGGATGCTTTGCTTCTAATATTTCTTTCTTTGTATGTGTCAGTTGCCTGCTTGATTGACAGCATGGTGCACTGCTATAGTATCAGTTTATTTTCAGATATGATAATGAGTACCAAGCAAATGCATAATGCAACAGTATTCAGCAGTCACATTACAGAATTTTCCCTAATGGCTGTACTCTTAGTTACTACTACTTTAAAACTTAACATTTTATGCATGCAACCCAGATCTTTTCTCATGCTTAATGTCTTTATTATCATTTCATGTCTGGTGGTAATGCTATTTTTAGCTCACCATGAATAATGCAATGCATGGCAGCATTTACTTGGTTTGTCCCTGGGCAGCGTGCAATGCCAGTGCAGAGGAAAAGGGATTCAGGGTGGATCAGAACGAGTAAATCTCGCCTTAAGCACAACTGAGGACTAAAGCAGACCCTGAGCTGAAAAATCTCCAAATATTAGTAACTGTAAAACTCAAAACATCATTCATTCATTGCCATACCGTCCAATCTCATTCTCCCAGGGACAAAACAGTCCACTGCTGATGGTTTTTTTTTGGTCAGAAAAACTCTTCCGCCTCACAGCAGCTGAATAGACATGTTGAGGTGGAGAAAACACAGCCTCTGAGTAAATACAGGATGTTTTCATATTTACTAGGCAGGCTGATTTCTACTCTATAGGGTGTAGTGTGTATAGAGCAAAATGATATGTTGAAAATCCATGAAATATTTGTGATGTTTATATTTTATATAATAACAAAATCACATCTTTTTAAGTTTGACCTTTAAGTTTTCTAAAGACATTAGCCCCCGGTTTCACAGACAAGGCTTAAGCACTGACTGATCTTAAAATATATCAGTGCCTTTGTTTTGTCTCAAGATGCACACCAGTAATGTTTTTTTCTAAGGCACATTTATAAAAATTACTTAAATGTCCTAATTGAACTATGGCCTAATCCTGGTTTAGGCTAAGCCCTGTCTATGAAACCGGGCCTAGATGTCTCTGATTTTAACCTCAGTACTTAGTTGGTAAGTTCAAATAATTTCTGTGAATCAAGTCAATGCCTGTGTCATTGTATTGATTCAGAGCTTTGATTCAATGATTCAGTTGTTTTGATTACCGTATTGGCCCGAATATAAGACGACCCTGATTATAAGACGACCCCCCTTTTTCCAGATGTACCTTTTGGAAAAAGGCTTTTTAAAAAGCGATCTTTACAACACGCATTACCTTACGTATTTCATGGCACACTCGTTTTTATGCGTATTTGGCGCCACCTATTGTTGTGGGTGTATTATTGACATGTCAAAGTCTAGACCCTGAATATAAGACGACTGTGTTTTTTCAGATGTATTTCCAAGAAAAAAACATCGTCTTATATTCGGGTCAATACGGTACTTCCTGAAAGTTGCTGGCATATTCATTCATAAATGTTTTAGTCATAAACAATAGTAGTTATGGACTCCTGCATTTGCTACGTTTTGTTATATTGGTGCATAATAAAAATGATTGTGATTAGTCCTTGTGTTCGTTTGCCTTAATCATTTATTTATTTATTTTTTTTTTTACTGTGCTTTAGTTTTTGCTTAAAATATTTAAATTCTAGTAGACATGGGCCGGTATGAGATTTTGACGGTATGATAACCTTAAGCAAAAATATCACGGTTTCACGGTATCACGGTATTGTCATTACAGCTCTAAAATGTGTTGTTTTTAAATGTCTGGGTAAAAAAAAAAAAATTCCACTGAACACAATGTATTTTATTTTTGAGCAACATACAGAATATTTGGAACAGCAGTATTTGTTAATTTTTTTCTTTGATTTGTTTCTGAAATGTTTGCTGAATTGTGGGCTGTCTTGCAGCTTTTGATGTGAAAAAGAAAAAAAGAAGAAAAATAAAGACTGACATCTTTATTTAACCTAAATCTGTAATTACAGTTATTTAATTTTAGTTATATAATATAGATAATTTATATAATTTAATATACATAATTTGATTTAATAATAACCCAATTTGAAGCAAAAACAGAATGTTCTGACTAGCTTTGTGAATTTATACTACATGCCTGAATGAAACAAACAGCAGATGCTCTGAATGAGACGCAGATTCACTCTCTGACAGCAGGGGGTGCTTCTGGAACACCTGATACAGCGGCCCTGTCCCAAATGGAACACTTCATGTGCACTTTCGGTCTTGTGGACTTACAATGGCCGCCGCATGTCCGTTAAGTCCACGAGACCGTAGGGTGTTCCATTCGTCATTTTAGCATTCAAAAGGGTGTTATGCGCCCTCGATACGCACTTCTGCCGAGCCCGCACTGGGGCGAGCTCCGCAGCAGACTTCCACCCCGACAGTCAAAGCGGCATTACGTCACAAAAGTGCAGACTCAGAGGAAGACCGCGAGGGTTTAGGGTGCCGTTTGGGACAGGGCCAGCATTTCCTTGGTTACTGCTGTAAACAAAGCAGCGCTGCGCTGAAACACTGCTTTAATGTGAACTATACAGAGACGAGATGAAAAGAAAATACCATCTAAACTTTTCTGAAGACAGTCAGTTCCCCTCAGAAACACATTCATATAAATCCCCAAATCAATATTTAGGATTTTCTTCCAATAGTTTGTGCATCATGAACAGTGAGTGGTCTGCCTGCTACAGTATTTTTATCTTTGCGTCCGTCTTCAGCGTCTCTGGCTTGTGTTAACGGGCGTTTACAGACTTCATATTTTCACATAAATTACATTTTGGAAAATGATTGCATTGCAACGCATCCTGTGCAAGTCCAGAACAGAGACGAGTTGCAATAAGACAAAAAACAGCCGATTGCGTAAGTTCCAGGGGAAGCTCCTTAGGCCGTCATGCACACATGTGACTGACTGCTGCACCAACAGGGGGAGGGGTCATGAGGGATTCCTACACTTTCAGTCTTTGAGGAGACATGAAAAACAGCGCATACCGCAGGAACGGTATAACGGAAAATATGAGTGGTTTTGAAACCGTGACATTTTCAAATAGCAGTATACCTTGAAACCGGTAATCGGCCTATGCCTAATTGTCACCAATAATAATAATAATAATAATAATAATAATAAAAAAGAAAAATTATTATTTAATATCATCAAAAAGGTTGAAAAATATTGCATTTTTTCCCTTTTATTTTTAAAGCTATATTGCCACACCTTACTCTGACATCTGTCTGTCTTTCTGTGTGTGTTTATACATAGACACTTTATTGAGTCTGTAATGTTGGCCAACATCAAATCGGACTCTAACCCAGGTCACTCTCTTATCAGTGAAAAACAGGTGATCTGTTCAACCTCCTCCTTGTGTGTGTGGACTGTCTCGACATGACAGCATGGCTTTAAGATATCAGAAATCCAGAACTCGTTTTCTCGCTCATTTTCTTGGATGAAATTTTTGATTTAGAGTTTTAGTTTGTTAAAACATCCAGGTAAGCTACACGCTTATCAGTAGGCATGGGAATCTTTAGCTCCTCACATTTCACTTTAGGTGGATTTTGAATTTAAATTCAATGTTAGGATTCAGAATAAATATGATTCTACATATTTTACCTACCATTAGAAATAAAATAACCTTGAATCTTATGTGTATTGTTTAATGCAGATTTACACAACAATGATCAGCCTCGAGAGAGGAAATTATGTCTAAAGAAATGGTTTAGTCTAGAGTGTCTGATCAACAGTAAAAAAAGACTGTGTTTCTCCTATCTACTAAATCGATGTTCTCGAGGGAAGTGGAAGGTGGCAAGGTCACCATTATTTTCTTGTGTCAACAGAGCAATCCTTCAAACTACCAATAATCAATTGATTGGAGGGCAGTTGAGGTTCATATTGAGCTGCCTGGGGCGTGACTTTAACTCATTTAATCTTTGCTGTACCGAAACATTCTGTTATGGATCATGTGTGCTAATCGAAAACAAATCGATCTGGATTTAATCTCTGCGGAATGTAACTGTGAATGACTCTTCTATGTAACTGTGTAATCACACATCTAGAAGACACATACACTCGAGTGTTTGCTGTAGCTTTGGAATGAAGTTCGACTGGTCTTCATCTCTCGGTTGACGTTTGTCACTTTTTTCGTCTTCTATCTTAGATCCCCCAGCTGTTCCAGAGACCAATCCCAGTGATCCCAGCTCAGAGGAAGTCAACACCCCTTCAAAAACAGAATCAGGCCTTGAAGCTAGCACGCCTACAGAGATGGACACTGCAAGGAAATCAACTACCCCGAAACAGCCAGATGTCATTCCAAAGTCCCCTGCGACACCCACTCCGAGGTCGAGTGGTAGCCCTCAGCACAAGAAAGGTGGGTACCTTGAAGACAGTTCAATTTTAGTTTTTTGTATTGATACTTTTCGTTATGATCAGGAAATTGCTTCTTTTGGCCTCTTAATAAACCCTTTACCCCAAAATCGAAGATCAGAATGAAGTTGAATCATTAGTAGCTGGATTTACATGGTTTCTAGTCGGATGAATCTGGTCTTTTATGGTCATTTAGTTGATTTATGAGGTTGATCAGCGGCACCACTAGCAAATGGTGCCCAGATTTGGTTGATAGACCATCTTGGTCAAGCTGGTTTGGGTTGATAGACCATCTTGAGGTGCTTAAGGTGTTTGAACACAAAACTTGTTGACCTGCTTGACCTCCATAACCTGGTATGGCCTTTTTTTCCCAACATAACATTGACAGCAATAAACCATTAAACCATTCAAAACTGTTTTCTCTTCTATGAGAAGCATTCAGGAAGTCTCTTGAGAAAGGAGCCAGTCATTGAGGATTTACCCCTGACCAAAGTCTTGAAAGCTAACAGAGGCATTTGTTTGTTGACCCACAAAGAATTTCCACGGTCATGCTTCTGTAAATGCTCCCAGAATTAAGTTATTTCGGCTGTATTACATTAATGTAGAAACGGATCCATTCAGTGAGGAAAAGGTTGGTGCTAATGCTGATTTGTGGAGGCTGGTGACAGGCAGTTCCTAATCGCCTCTGGTCATCAGCTGAGGTGAAGCAATGAAACCTGACTGGGCATCACATTTTACAGTGCTGTGCCAATTGGAGGGATTTAACCCTCCTCCTTGATTCTGTCACGTTCATAGTATAAAGCCTTCACTTGTACGAATACACGTAGATACATGTTAATGGGAGAGTTGTTTGGGTTTGAGAAAGAAAGTGGCTCTTCTTTGCCTACTTCATTGTTGTCTCTTTATACAAATGAGGTTGTGGTTGTAGAGCATTTGGTAGTTGTAAATTTTGTGGGAAAAACTGGTCCAGCTGTGTTTGACTAGCTATTTATACTTTGTTACTATGCTTGATACTGTGTATGCAGTTGTAATTTAGTGTTATGTTGTTATGATGTTTTGATCTGGTTCCTTTTAATGATCCATTCCTACTGATTTGTACAGCATTTGTGAATCACTCAACTGTAAAGGCAGAGTTTAGGAGGATAACCAATGTTTGATGAGTTGACATGCAGGAATCACTTTACCATAAAGTAACCTATATTAACCATAAATGAATGACTTAACTAAATATTTATTTTAATGCAAAAGCGAACACACTACTTGCCGGGACTTCTGGGAACAGTTTTGTCTCAAACTAATTAAAATGAATGTTTTTTTTTAGTTTATTTTTGAATTATGTGGATTGTTTTATTTATTATTCATGCATTATTATTATGCATTTTTCTGTAAACATTAATGCAATTTAAATTAAATTGATACTAATCTAAATGCATTAAAATACAGTTAACTATTAAAAAGAAAAATATAAGTTGCATTTCTTAATTATTTCAACTTAATTTTTCAAATATTTCTTCATTTATTACAGGTGACATTAATAATAGAAGTGTTTTGTAGTATTACCAGTATTATTCAATTAATAGTTAATTTTAGTTTTCTGATTTTACCTTTAATTGACAATTAGGCATGTACCGGTATGAGATTTTGACTGTATGATAACCTTAAGCAACAATATCACGGTTTCACGGTATCACGGTATTGTCGTTACAGGTCTAAAATGTGTTCTTTTTAAATGACTGGGTAAAAAAAAATATTTTTTCCACTGAACACAATATATTTTGTTTTTGAGCAACACACAGAATATTAGAAACAGTAGAATTTATTTTTTTCTTTGATTTGTTTCCTAAAAAGAAGAAAAATAAAGACTGACATCTTTATTTAACCTAAATCTGTAATTACAGTTATTTAATTTTAGTTATATAATTCATATACATATAATTTATTTCATTTCATATAATTTAGTTATATAGAAGCTCTGAATGAGATGCAGATTCACTCTCTGACCAGTGACGGTGCTACACCGGGGCTAGGGGGTGTTCCCCTCAGAAACACATTCATATGAACCCCCAAATCAATATTGAGGATTTTCTTCCAATAGTTCGTGCATCATGAACAGTGAGTGATCTGCCTGCTACAGTATTTTTCTCTGTGCGTCAGTCTTCAGCGTCTCTGGCCTGTGTTAACGAGCGTTTACAGACTTCATATTTTCACATAAATTACATTTTGGAAAACGATTGCATTGCAACGCAGTTTGTGCAAGTCCAGAACAGAGACGAGTTGCTTGCAGTAAGACAAAAAACATCCGGTTGCCGATCGTGTGAGTTCCAGGGGAAGCTCCTTAAGTTCGTCCATCCTACACACACGTGACTGACTGACCGCTCGCTCGCACCAACAGGAGGAGGAGGGTCGTGCTACTCTCTACACTGCACTCAACCGGTACTATTGACATAATTCTGTTTGTATGTGTCTGTTCAAACATGACGAGATGCGAAAGACGAATCAACTCAGTGTTCGCGCGCCAACTGAAACGCGTCTCTCTGTGTGTTTGCGCGCTTTGCACGTGTGCGGCAGAGCTGAAGAGACGCTGTGCGAGATGCGGCTTGTGCGCGCGCTTCAGGGGTGAGTCAGACAGCAAGACGAGACGGCAAAGAGTTGTTTTCTGCAACTTATTGCACTTAACTCTTTTTAACGTCAAGCAATTCTCTGCTAGATGCATCGAACTAAAACTTTGACCTTTTGCAACGTTTTGATTTAAGTAGCCTATTATTAAAATGATTCAGATATCGCATGCCCTTGCGATATTTACATTTGCGATATTTCGATAATTTCGATATATCGTGCAGCCTTACTCTACACTGCACTCAACCTGAGGGATTCGTACACTTTCAGTCTTTGAGCAGGACATGAAAAACAGCGCATACCGCAGGAATGGTATAACGGAAAATGTTAGTGGTGCACAGTTCAGCTCATCTCATAATAAAGTATATTACTGCTGTCAAGCAGCTGAACATCAGAATCAGAATCAGAATGAGCTTTATTGCCAGGTATGAGAAATACCTGCAGAAATTCTATGGCTTTTATAGATTTTAATTGGTTAGAGGTGTGAAATTTGTTATGTCACATGTTTTTCAGACTAACAACAAGCATATGCATGCAGTTTACATTTTTG
>NW_015548184.1:3353363-3361089 GCF_001515605.1 Sinocyclocheilus anshuiensis
TTTTTAGTTTATATTTTATAAATCTCTGTTTTTCTCTTATACTAATAGGCATTTATATTTTTAACATTTAAACATTCATATTTATTTTTTAATTCTTATTTAAAAATATATAATATGATGACACTACAAGCAGTTTCAAGTAAAGCAGTTTCGAAAAAGGATGGATGGATATTTATATAATAATATTTAAATATTAATGATTATATATTAACATGTATTTACAGTATATTATGCTTGCTTTTAATATTTATATATTAATATTGTATGACAAATACATGTCAGCAAACACTGTTAAAATCCCCTCTCGCTGGGTTGCATACAAGCTCTTTTTACTGTTTTCTAGGCTCCTAATTAGTAATAATATAAACCAGGGCTGTCCAAACTCGGTCCTGGAGGGCCGGTGTCCTGCAGAGGTTAGCTCCAACTTGACTCAACATACCTGACTGGAAGTTTCTATGCCTAGTGTGATGAGACAGCTTGATTAGCTGGTTCAGGTGTGTTTAATTAGGGTTGGAGCTAAACTCTGCAGGACACTGGCCCTTCAGGACCGAGTTTGGACAGCCCTGAAACCTTTTCCCTAGTTATAACAATTATGACTATTAAATATTTTCTAAATGTTTTACTGCTTTTGTGACTTTACTAAACCAGCACTTAGAGATTTTCTCCTCTTCAGAGAATTCTAAATATCTCGCATGCTCCATGTTTTGTTTGTCATATCACTGTGCTTGTTATGGCTGCTGAGATTGCTGCGCTGTGCTGCTCTGCTTTGCATGATTGACACAATGTTTTTGTCTTCTTTCTCACCTTCCCTCCCCAGAACAGCGTAGCCAGACTCAAGGTAAGCCACTCCTCCGTCTCTGGTGGTGTTGGTGACTGATGCGCTTCATCCCTTTCTCTATCAAATGCTCATTCTCTTGTAGAGCTGCTTTCCATTTCCATTGTGTCTCATAATCATAATTAGTGACAGATTGTTGTGTGTCTTAATTTTGAGTGGAAAGCTGCCACCGTTGTCATACTCCCTTGCTGGAAAATTGTTTAAACCAATTTTTGATGAATACCATTTCTACATAACTTGGCAAAGCTGGCAATTTATGGTCATTAGCTGGTTCAAGCTGGTTTAGGTGGTTGATAAGATGGTTTACTAAAGATCACCTCAACTAAGCTGATTAGGACCTGGTTGAGTTGGTTAAATATGTCTGTGTTTTCTATACAATGATTATGTATGGTAACACATTTTAATGATTTAAAGATTTAATTTAGTTTATTTTAGAATATTGTGGAATTTAATCAAGTGTTTATTAGTAATGACGTACAAGTAATGACGAACGGTTCAGAAAGTGAGTTGACTCAGCAACTGCTCAGATGAATTCAGGGAGTTCATTCAGTCATAAGACTGATTCAAACCTGATTCAAACATTGATTCATTAAAAAAAACAGCTCATTGGGGTCATTCATTGCTCTGTGACTTGGCTCGTATTGGCCACACCATGTGTTTGATTTGAAGTATGGCCTGTTTTTTCCAGCAGGGTCAGCTGTCCTCCTGATTTTACCCTAATGCTTCGCTTTCACAATTGACTCACTGTGAATTTCATACAACAAACATGATGGGGCTTGTCAGTATCTTAATAAAAGGATGGAAATGTGAAAATCAACCAATTTACACTTTGATTTTTAGGTTATTATCTCAAACATAATTAAGATTTTTTTTTATTTGAGATTCTCTTTTACACTTTTTTTTTTTTCAGTGAATCTGTCAAAACGTCATGTAGGTTTACATATGACAATAACATGATACACTGCATTCATGTTGTTTAGCATTGGGGTCAGTTATAGGTCATAGGTCCACCAAATTTGAACTTTTGACCGCTAAACCTCCCTTCACATGTGTGTTTTTTAGAAAGCTTGTTTTCATACAAACTGCAGGATCCGTTTAGACCCAGAAATAACAACTGCTGCTGTCTTGAAGTGACTGAACTGTGAATAAATCATGATTGATGTGAATATAATCATGATAAACACACATCCTGCTACATTCCAGTCACACAAGGGTGAAGTGTGTCATTGAGACCTAACAGTTCAGGCCATAGTCAATCGAACTCATCAATCCATCTCTTCTACCATCACCATGGACCTCCACATTAATGTTTAATATCTGTGTGGGCTGCAGCAAGTGAGTCAAATGTTCATAGTAGGACAAGTAGTGTAGTCTCTCAGACTGTGGGTCGTCTTCCAGCTCATCTATCTGCCAGCAGGGTTATGAAAGTTTGATGAAGAACGTCACCCGGGCACTTTCAGGCCATCACTATTTTATAACTGTGGAGCTCAGGGAAAAAGACTCAAAACCTCCAGCCTCAGAAGAGATGAAGGCTCCCAGTGGAGTGTCTTTTCATGTCAAGCCTTGCTTTCACTCTTTATTGCAGTGACAGTAGATATTGCACATTAATGGTATGTTCAGCACTTTTTATACTCTAATAGCAGGTAGTATTTATTCTGAATCGACATATGCCCAACAGTTAATGTACAGCTAGCTTTTGCTAGCTTTAATGTCAAAGTTGTTTTTCTTTTCTTTCTAGACAGCTTCTATATGGTGTAGAGTGGAGCTAGTAACATATTAGTGTCCCTGTCATGGTTGCATTTGTGTTTGTTTAAAGTTGTGCCATTGTCATTTTATGAAGTAATATACCATAATTAAAAAGATGTTGCATTTCATGAATGAAAAATGTTTTAAACCCACATATCCCAAAAGGATTCTTATATACTTGACACAAAACAAATGCGAAACGAATGCAGATTTTGATTTATTTTATTAAGTAGTACATGACTAGGATATGAAATATGCTGTTTATTGAGACAAAAAGCTCAAAGTTAAATAAACATACAGCTTTTTGTAAATGAATAATGTTCACCATGTGCTTAAATAGGGGTTATGTAATTGCTGATATTGTAAAGATTTACTAGTTAGTATTGATGATATAAACCCTTATACTGTAGCATCTTGAGAGATTTAAACCAGATCGATGGGAATACAAAATTTGACAGCTTGTAAGATATTTAATCATACATTACCATTCAAAAGTTTGGGGTCAGTAAGAGTTAAAAAAATTAAATTAATACTTGTATTGAGCAAGGAACCATTCAATTGATCGAAAGTGACAGTAAAGACTTGTACATTGTTATAAATATATACAGTATATTTCAATTAAGTGCTGTTCTTTTGAACTTTCTATTCAGCAAAGAATCCTGAAAAGAAATGTATTACAATATTTTACAAAATATTAAGCATTACTTTTTCTGTTTTCAACATTGATAATATTAAGAAATGTTTTTGAAGAAACCAGCATATTACAATGATTTGTCATTACAGGAATACATTCCTTTTTTAAATATATTAAAATAGAAAACATATTTTGAGTTGTAATATTTTACAGTAGTACTATTTTTACTGTATTTTTGATCAAATAAATGCAACCTTGGTGATCAGAAGAGACTTCTTTCAGAAGCATTAAAAAATCTTACCGTCCCAAAACGTTTGAAACGGTAGTCTATGTTAAAATGATGGTTCACCCAAAAATAAAAATTATTTCATTTTCTCACCCTTGTGTCATTCCGAACCTAGAAAATCAGCTCAATTTAATATGGTAAAATGGACCTGAGAGGGCTTCACTCTTATTGGGTGCCAAAAACGTGTGATCAAATATCTAATAATTGAACATGCATTAGGAATTGGGAATGTATTGAATGATGGGTGTCTGAATTCTGTTCAAACACTGATAACTGAAGGTCAGCATGCTGGCCTGGGTTTGGTAGCTAACAGGCTCTTCCTCTCTATCATGTAGCTGCTAAAAAGTCTCAGTGGCTGGAGAAGGAGGAACGGGCCCGGCAGGTGCGGGAACAGCAGCTGGAGGAGCGGAGGAGGAAGCTGGAGGAGCAGCGGCTGAAAGCAGAGAGGCGCCGCACAGAGCTAGAGGAGAGACAGAAACAGAAACTTGAGAAGAACAAGGTGAGAGAGTAGTGGTGTTCAGTGCAAACCCACATGACACAACCTGTTCTTCTAATTTACACACTTTGAGGTTCTGAGTCTGTGAGGTTTTTGCCAACGTGCCAGGCATTGTTTTCCCTTTCAGCTTTCCGAGTAATGCTAGATGAGTTGTTTATCAGTGAAAGTGGAGCAAATAAACTGGGCTCTGAGTTTTCCCCTTTGAAAGATCAATACCATCTCCTTTGCTCCTAGTGCCCATTATATCTAAATGTGCAATATAAAGTGTTTGCTACACTTTATTTATTTATTGTTCAGGAGCGGTATGAGGCGGCCATCCAGAGGTCTGGTAAGAAGACATGGGCAGAGATTCGGCAGCAGAGATGGTCCTGGGCAGGAGGCTTGAGTGGCAACTCCAGCCAAAGCCAGAGTGAGTTACTTAAAATGCACTTACATAAACACAAAAACGGTACCTGTAGGTAGGGCTGGGCGATTTTCCTGATTTTATCGATTAATTCGAATTTGTTGTTTTACCACGATTTTATTTTTTAGAAATCGAGGAATTGCGATTTTCAATAGAAATATTACCAAATGTTAGAATTAGACACTTTGACAATATGCCGGTGATAACAGTAAAGAGAAAAGAACGATCCAACCGCATGTCGGTGCAGGTGATTA
This sequence comes from Sinocyclocheilus anshuiensis, assembly GCF_001515605.1. Classification (NCBI taxonomy): domain Eukaryota; kingdom Metazoa; phylum Chordata; class Actinopteri; order Cypriniformes; family Cyprinidae; genus Sinocyclocheilus; species Sinocyclocheilus anshuiensis. Next base: position 3,358,018 of record NW_015548184.1, read on the forward strand.
ACCGCTCATGCGTGATGCGCTCTGTGAATGACCATAAATATAGGCTAAGCGCCATTCACACAGAATGCGCTTTTGTGTTGACAAAGATGTGACGCGGGCAGTGGAATAGGAAAAATATGCAAGAAGATGGGAGTGAACTTCTTTTAACTTGAGCGCCGTGTTTTTAGAATGCCGTTTCATGCCTGAGACGCTGCAACAGTCATGTTTACATAGAAAAACAATGGAAAACAGCGAAAAAAAACCTGTAACTACTACTGTAGGTCTGATATTTCATGTTTGCATCATGGTGACAGGCTGAAAGCTGCTGTTGTTTTTAAAGAACATTTATAGTTAATAAAGGTCTACTGGTGTTATACCTTCAGTCGTTTTCAGAATCAGAATCAGAAAGAGCTTTATTGCCAAGTATGCAAGGAATTTACATACAAGGAATTTGTTTTAGTGACATAAGCTTCCAGTACACAGAGACAACAACAACAACACAGACAATAAAAAATAAGATGAGAATAATAATTAAAAAAAAAAAACACATGTAAATATAAATAGACAAATATTGAAAAAGAAATCGAAAAAAAAAAATTTGTATGTACAGTTGTGCTATAGATGATAGAATGGAATAGAATAGAATGAGATGCAGGGATGTACTAGGATGGAGGTGGTAACAAATAAATATAAGGTTATTGCACATTTTTATTGCATAATGTGGGGAACATTTAACCGTTCATAAGGGTGCCGGCCAGATGGCAAAAGTTCAAAAAGGGGATAACTTGGATGTGAGGGATCCAGAGTGATTTTCTGAGCCGTTTTCCTCACTCTGGATGTATACAGTTCTTGAAGGGTAGGCAGGGGGGCACCAATAATCCTTTCAGCAGTCCGAACCGTTCTCTGTAGTCTTCTGATGTCTGATTTTGTAGCTGAACCAATCCAGACAGTTATTGAAGTGCACAGGACAGACTCAATGACAGCAGTAGAACTGTTTCAGCAGCTCCTTGACTTTTGAGATTTTCTAAAAGAATTTTCCTCGTATTATTTCTGAACACATAATATGTATAAGACAAGTTTGTACAATATGTAGTGGTAGTTTTTGCATCTTTTTTGCAAAGATATTTAACAAGTGATTTGTTTCACATTTACATCATGTTGACAACTTCATGTGTGCTGCACTTGGAATAGAATTTTCTTTAACTAGAGGGTTAATAAAGAAAAAGTAACTTGAATCATGTTGTAGTTACATTTTCAAGTTGACTAGTTCAAAATCTTAAAAAAATCAAGAATCGGTCAAACATTCTGGAAATATCGAGATTTAAATTTTTTGCTAAATCGCCCAGCCCTACCTGTAGGTACTGCTTCTGGTTCCTTTTCATATTAACTGCATCCATGTTAAGAAAAGAATAAGATGGATTGTCTTTGGAGGTGATTGTGATGGAGTTTACTGAGACTGATGCATATAAAATAATTCTGTCTCTCTTTTTGTCGTTTTTGCACATTTTACCCTATAAAGTGCTTAAGAATAGACAATAAAAAGAGAATAAATGTCTGTTTTCCATTTCCATATAAAGGAAAGGTATCAGGTACTCTAGTTTTTCAGACTTTTCACATTAGATGGTTTCTTATGTTGCAAAAAAAACCTCACTCAAGCCCTGTTGCTCAAGCCTGACTAAACACTCTTTACTAATATGATAATAACCAAGAGATCAGTTGCTTTGCTTCTGGGGATCATAGGGACTTTAATGTACACCTAGGCAAATGCAAATACTAACTGAGATCTGCAAATGCTTTTCCATTTTTGCCACAGTATCCTTCCGTAGCATTAGTTTCAGTGAGTTTTGTGCCCCACAAGAGTCTCTCAGAAGGTGCACATGTCCTTGGTTTAGATTTTTTGTTAAGAAATTAGGCCTGTTTTTCCTTAAATGTTGAAAATGTACAAAAACTCAAAAGATGAAGAGAAACATCTTCATAATCTTCAGATAGGCGCCTTTGTGTATTATATGGGTCCGTATATAACAGAAGGTGAGAATTACTTACTGAGAATTCTTGGAAATAGGGTAATGAACTTCAATGGAGCTTTCTACCACTTCCCCCAGGACTCAAGACCTCAATTTATAGGCTAACCAATGCTGTTTCTCCAAGGATCTTAATTTAGTTTTTCCCCTCCCAAACGTTGTGCACAGTCATTGCAGTCTCTGATGGTGCCTTAAGAGGCGAAGAGGAGGTGGTGACCCCATTATAAAGTCTGTAGACTCTGTAATAATGAACTTTGAGCAGCCGAACTCAATAAAAAATAGCATTTGAGTTAATATTCAGACACTGCAAACGTAACAGTGGTTATCCATAGGGTTGGGTATCGTTTGGGTTTTTTTCGATACCGGTGCCAAATCGATACATTTAAAACGTTCCAGTGCCTAAACGGTGCCTGACTTGATACTTATTAAAAAAAAAATAAATAAAAATTCCCCAAAAAATTATGGATTGGCCATTAGCACTGTAAACACATGATGTCTGTTTTATTCATACTGGACACCAGAGGGCGCCCTCACACAGAAAATCCACATATCCAGTCAATCCAGTATCCAGTAGTGGAACACATGACCCTCCAGGAAATCCCTTATATGGACAAAGGCATCCCCATTATAGCTGTAACTGAGTAAACAGAACATATAAACATTTTGAATGATAAAACAAAGACAATAAACACTCAACTGCGACAATATAGTTTATCTGTGTTATTCAAGCCATCTCCGGTATTTTCATAATAATTAAGTACATTTATAATCCATTGCTAATCTACGTATTCTTTTTAAAATAGCCTATGGAACATATTTTCTGCCTCATTCTGTGACAAGAAGCCACATCAGATCACACGATGCTTCTTACGTCCGTTTCGGAGAACCAGATGACAAATATTTCAATTGATCGCTCAGGCATGGCACCGAAATGATGCACCGAAATCTGCGTTCTGATTCGGTTCTAATACATACCGGTTACATGGGTACCGGTGCCATATTAGGGCCTTTCGCACCGCTTTAGTTCCAGAACTAAATGTACAGTACTAAAGTACTGGGACGATTTTGCGCG
>NW_015548184.1:3361855-3364359 GCF_001515605.1 Sinocyclocheilus anshuiensis
AAGAACAACATTAACAACAGGAGGATGGAGGACGCTGTGATCGGAGCTGTGTTTTTGTTGTGTCTCGCAGGTTTCACAATAATGGACATGGAAAGTCGACGTATATGTAAAGCGATTGAAAGAACAGAAAGGAGGACTAAGAATCTGTACAACTGGCAGTGCTACATTTGCTACAAGTGCCTGCACTTCAGCGTCCGTCCATCTATCGCTGTTCTCCATACTTGCGAAATAAGTTGACACAATGTTTACAGTATGTTTACACGGCGTTTTAAATCATGGCGGGGGAGGGCGGTTTCATACGCGTTTGGCCAATCAATGTCTACTTACGTCACGATTAGTACCAGTTGTGCTGGTTAGACCCTGCTCCGGAGTAGGAGCTAATTTGGCTCTCGAAAAAGGCAGTCCGGTGCTAAAATCGCACCCAGTTCCAGCGGTGCGAAAACGCCAAAACGTGGGTAGTTCCACAATTAGTTCTGGTACTATGAAAAGGTTCCCGCGGTGCGAAAGGCCCTATTGGTACCGGGTTTCGGTACCCAACCCTAGTTATCCAGGATACAGATAACCATCTTTGGCTGCTCAAGAAGTAGTTTTAAGGTATATTTTGACATATATATGTACTTGTCCTATATATCTGGCTGTTTTGTTTGTTTAAGGGATTAGTGGTTAATTTTTTGACTGCCCCCCATCATTCCGGCTTGGTCCCCTCAGCATTGTGTTTGCGGTGTTGTCTGGATTTTACAGGCAGATGCTCAATATCAGCGGTCAACCTGCCCAAACATGTGGATTCAGTCATAAACAAGCGGCTCTCCAAATCTTCTGCCACTCTCTGGATGTCCCCTAGCAGAAGTAAGGACACGCCTCCGGATCTAGCCCCTCCCTCACATCTTCACAGGCTCCTCCCTTCACATAATTATGAGTTTCCATTTTATCCCACCATCTTTGATTTCTCCCTTGAGACCAATCACCTGCTCGTCCTCCGTGATCATTCAATCATTCCCTCCTTCCAAACTGTCTCCTTGTCAATGTCTTCAGTTCGACCGAATTTGAATTTTTAAATCTTCATCGTCTTTCACCGTCAACCGTCCTCAGTGGTGTTCTGTTTTTGTTTTGTTATTTTTGATGGTGGTTTTCTCTGTTCCTTTTTCCTTTTTCTTGATGTAACTTCTTTGAAGGTGAATACTTGCATACTTCTCCATACCTTCACCTGCATATGATGCATGATGATACTGTGGTCCCAGAAAGTATTTGGACACTTACACCACGCTTAAAATGTATGAATTTTACAGAATAAAAAATTGATGCTAACACTTTTTTTTTTTTTAGAACAAACTATTATTTTCTAAGTGTCCGAATGCTTTTCTGTTTGAACAATATTATGTATTGTTTTTTGGTAACACTTTACAATATTGTTTGTTAATGATATTTGTTAAAGCATTAGGTATCATACATTTTTATAAAAGTTTTACATTCTTTTATTAATCTAGGTTTGATTTGAATTACATTTGATTTCATTTTTTATTTTTTTTTTATTTTAGATTTTTTAAATTGCATTCAAACTGTGTGCAAAATTAATATTAAAAGACATGAATAAATATAGTAAAAATGTTTCTTAGTTTTCTCACTTAGTTTCTTATTTCTAATGCATTAACTAATGTTAAAGAATTTAAGCTTATTGTAAATTGTTACCATTTTAACTTTTAAAACCTAACAAACATCTTTCTGTGAAATGTTTAAAGTGTGCTTGTGCTATATTTCTTTGAAATCAGTGTCCATTGTTTTGATGTTTTGTTGACATAAGTGTCTGAACATTATTCAAAAAGAGAAATGTTTTGAGGGTTTTAAATTCCACACAGAAGGGCCATTTTTCAGTGAATTGAGTACTCTAGTTTATTATTTCTTTCCCAAAAATGGCCAGTGCTTCTTTTATTGCATGCAGGGTTCCCACGCTTCTTGAAAGTACTTGAATTTCAGCCATATGGATTCAACTCCTTGAAAGTGCTTGAATTAAATTTGAAATAAATTTTGTTTATGGCGCTATTTAAAAAATTATCTTATATGTTCTGTCAAAGACAACGAAATGGCAATAATTATTGGGGGTGGTGGGGTAGAGTGAAAAAAAAAAACTTGTGTGTTGTTGTGCAGCGGGACAGGTTTCTTAAGCCCGCTCCCGCTGAATTTCTGACCATTACCGCCCACTCCCACAACGTGTGTGTCCCGCTACCGCTCGCATAATTCACAGTCAGGTAATTAGCAGAGAACACAGAGCAGGTCTTGAATTTCGGCACGGGATTGCGGCTATTAATAATAATTGTACTCATTCCCGCAGGTTCTGTGCTTATAACGCGATGACAGATGACGGAACTTATTATTCGCACGTGCTTTTGAGTCTTGAGAACTCACTCGCGCGCTCTCATTTTCTGTGCACCCACAGATCGCGATAAGAAGAGTGACAGCTTTTAATAATTATTAAGGGAGTTTGCAAATGTGATATTGATTTAATACAA
>NW_015548184.1:3364399-3364837 GCF_001515605.1 Sinocyclocheilus anshuiensis
GTGAGCTCATTATCATACGAACCAATCAGAGCCGTTCAATGGCTCTGGAACCAATCAGGTTTAGTCAGTGGGTTTGAATTTAAAAAAGTAAACGCAAGTTTTTTTTTTTTCATATATGATTTTGAAATCCTTGTGGGAATTTTAGAAATATATATTAGAAAATAAAGGCGTCAAGCTTGAACAAATGTATAAACACCTAGCTTATTACAAGTAATGTAGCATGTAATGAACAACAGCCTAATCAACCAAAGTAGCATAACCTTTTAAGTAAAACTGAACAACATATTAAAAAACATATTTTAAATATCGCAATGCTTAATAATAGTTGACAACCGTTTGTACATTGCAAATGTTAAAAATGTTTTTCAAAATATTGTACTTTTCCAAATATTAAAATTATAAATACATAAATATTTAAAATATAACCATGTGTAGGCC
>NW_015548184.1:3364874-3365179 GCF_001515605.1 Sinocyclocheilus anshuiensis
AAGCCACTTTTGTGTTCTTCTGTGCCACCTCTGTAGTACAAATTAATTTTTTATTAATACTAATTTCATATGATTGGCAACTTATTTGTCTCATTCTAATTCTTATTATATTGTTTTAAATAGAAATTTTAAAAAGCTTATAAACACACATTTTTTAATTTGATACATGACAATGATGCCGTTGTAAAGGTAAAAAGAAAATACCCGTAATTCACTTTAAGGAGTCACATGTCACCTTGTATTAGGAAGGCAAATTTTTGATCAGAAGGTGCTCCTAAATTTTTTAAATTAGGAGGACAAGCGCT
>NW_015548184.1:3365227-3368966 GCF_001515605.1 Sinocyclocheilus anshuiensis
TAAGAATAACATTCTGAAGTGTTGTGAAATACATGAAGACTATTTTTATAGGCTTTATGGACCGATAAGTTGAGAGTGACTCTTGAAGGACCAGCACCACATCCTCTTGTACCACTGTTTGAAGAATTGATCTTCCAGAATCTGGCAGTAAGTTTTTGGAGCTAATTTTTATCAGTCTCTGCAAGACAGACTTTTCAGGATAGGAGATGGACTAAAAATGAACTCCCCAAACTTACTGCAACTTGGAGCTAAGGAGAAAAATATAGAACTTGAAAAATTGGAAAAACAACTTAGTAAAAAGCGTTTACAGTTTAAAAGCAAATAGAAAGTCCTATTTTTTTTTAATTTCTTTTCTTTTCTTTTATTTTTTTTTGCAGATTTGCACATGTACAAGGTTTAAAATGTTCATGAAATATTTTGATTTAATGATATTTTAATTAAATCAAATATAATGACGTTTTGAGCAGCTGCATGTTTGAGCAGCTGCATTCCTCTAGGTCAAAGATTAAAAAATGGGATTTACAATGAAGTAATTTACAAAATTATTTTGACTTGAGTTTATTTATTAAGAACCTTTCTGTTTCTCAAAAGGTTCTTTGTGGTGAAAAAAAGTTCTTCAGATTATAAAAAGGTAAGAAAGAGGAGGTTCTTTAAAGAACCTTTGACTGAATGATTCTTTGTGGAACCAAAAATGGTTCTTCTGTGGCATCGCTTGAAGAACCTTTTGAAGCACCTTTATTTTTAAGAGTATACAAAGTTTAAAATGTTCATGAAATATTTTCAAAACATATTGACGCTTTGAGCAGCTGCATTCCTCTAAATCAAAGATGAAAAAAGGGGATTTACAATAAAAAGTCATTTACAAAATTTTGACTTGAGTTTATTAATGAGTGATGTCTCTTTTGAGTGAATGTGCAAATTTTTAATGTTAAGAGGTTTTACCATGTTATTACAACATTTAACCACTTTTTATTAATTTAAAAATTGAGAAATTCTTTCAAATTTAAATCTTGTACAAGAAATACAGCAAAACCAGTTTGATGCATATTTTATCAATATTTTAGAAATTGTATTTGAATATTACCAGTACTGACTTCAGTATATTTCATTAAATTCCTTTGAACACGACTGCTCAAAACGGTCAAAATTTATGAAACCTACACATTCAAAACATTATTACTCTGAAATGTTTAATGTAAATGTTAAGTGTAAGTGAAATGTTAAGTACTGTAAGGTCTTTCATGACACTACATATGCTGTGAATTTGACAGGTGCTTGATATAAAATAAATGGTGCTGTAAAAAGTCCTTGAAAGTCCTTGAATCTGGTGTTCATGAAAGAGTGGGAACCCTGTGCATGTACTGAGGTCATGAAAACTCAATCGTAAGTAGGGCTTTGTGAGTGCACCCTAAAACAATAGATGGAGTAGAGCAGAAAGTAGAGTTCATGCTTAGTGCTGAGACAGCTAATCGAGTCTGGGAAGTTTTCCATGAGCAGAAACTTTACTGCAGAGTGCTGATGAATGTTCAGCTATGGGCAATATCTCTCTCGATCTCTCTTTCTAAAATGCCTCTCTCCCACCTAATTGTTCTTGTGCTCTCGCTTTTCGCATCTTACCATGCATTTACCTGCGGCTCTTTCTTGTTTCCCCTTTTCTTTTCTCTTGAAAATCACATAAGTTTAGAATTAGGGTTTTTGTAGGGTTATTTCTCATTTTTGTGTAGTTTAATTTGTAATACTAAAACAACTAAAACTAAAATAAATGTAATAGATGCGAATTTAATAAAAAAAATATAGAGAGAAAAAAAAACTAATAAAAATGAGAAAAACATTTGATAAAAATATACCAAAAATCTTAAATTAAACTGAAAACCGAACATTTTTTAATAAAATCAAAATATTACTTAAAATACTTAAAATAACACTGTTGAGAATGTGATGTAACTGTTTCTCAGAATTAGCAATGATGTTTATTTTTGGTAAGTGTAAAGTTTTATTGTAGTGTTTTATCATTGTTGTTTTTTTTAACATACATAAACATGTTTCATTCATTTCTTTGTCCTTTTTGTGTTAATAGTTCACCCAAAAAATGAAAAATTCTATCATCATTTACTTGTCGCAAACCTGTATGACTTTCTTTCTTCAATGAAACATAAAATCTGATATTTTGATGAATCTTCACACAGTTCATAGTGAAAAACCACCATAAATAAAGTCCATATGACACTGATTTGTAGCAACATTAGGGTGAATAAATTGCAGAATTCTTATTTTTGGATGAAGTCTTCTTTCAGTACGATTCAAACTTGAGTTAATTCTCACAAAAGTTATTTTTTTGGACTTGTTTACTGGTTACCTTTACTGGCTTTTCTAGCATGTGGCATCCTCAGGATCATCCCTGTTGAGAGCAAGGGAGACAAGCAGTTGTAAAACTGAACAGTTGTACAATTATAAAAATGAATAATATCACAACTGTTGTGTGTTGGGAAAGGGGTTGTTGCACGTATATTTTAATAGGAACTCATTTTGAATCTTTTCTTGCAGCTCGTAGCATGCAGCTGAGTCCCTGGGAGAGCAGCATTGTGGACAGGCTGATGACGCCCACTCTCTCCTTCTTGGCTCGTAGTCGCAGTGCTGCCAGTGTGCTGAACAACTCCAGAGATGCCCGTGAGTGATAGGATACAATCATAGTACCCTTTATATTTGTGATTAGCCTCAGTGTTTTAGCAAAGTCTTTTTAAACACTAATTTGCAGTATTCTTAATTTTTAGGGCCTGTGCAAGTCAGAAAAAAAAAACAGCATGACCTTTTTCTGTTCTATATGCTGCAAATTGGGATTTAAATGTGTTTTCTTTCATGCAGAGTCTCTGTTGTGTCCGCGCTCAGCGTCTGCCAGCCCTTTTTCAGCGTGTGCTCATCGGCCACATCACCGCTGCTCTGAGCGTTGGAGGGTCACCACCAGCACGCCCGATATCGCCCAGCGGAGACGAGACTCCACTCCTGTGAGTCATTTAAGACTCCCTTTCACTCTACATCTTCCTCATACTCCATCCATCCTGCCTGTTATATCATATTTTGCTGTGATATAAGAGGAGGTGTGAAATTCATCATTCATCATTCATCCACACATCCATGAATCCATATAGCCAAGTCTTGATTTCCAACCTGTTTTGTCTCATGTACCCGTACAGCACTAATCTTCATTATGAAACATGTTAATGTGGCCTTGTTAATGTAATCATTAATATTATTAAAGTTGCCATTATTACAATAATTCACTTTTGAACTGAAAAAAAAAACCCAGCAGATACTGCGAGTGAAATATCATCTGATCAAATAGACATTTTAATGAGAAATTAAAATTTAGAGGTAACAAAGGCTTACACCTGCTTTTGAGTCACTGGCTTTATTTTTTGTCCCATCTTTTTTCAAGATGAGGAAGGATAAGAAAGAAAAGGAGAGAGAAAATGAAAAGGAGAAGAGTACTATCACCAAAGAGAAGGTGCTGAAGAAGAGACAGTCCATGCCTTCAATGAAAACCAGGATAGAGTCCAGGTAAGATGACTGTCATCTAGCAATATAACATCTAAATCTATAACCTAAATTTAATTTTAAGTATCAAATTGGAATAGTTTTAGTTTTACAGCCATTTAAACAACAATGGGACAGACAGACAGACAGACAGATAGATAGATAGATAGATAGATAGATAGATAGATAGATAGATAGATAGATAGAT
>NW_015548184.1:3369061-3385438 GCF_001515605.1 Sinocyclocheilus anshuiensis
TCAGACTATAGATAGATAGATGGATAGATAGATAGATAGATGGATAGATAGATAGATAGATGGATAGAATCAGACAGATAGATAGATAGATAGATAGATAGATAGATAGATAGATCATTTCAGTTTCTGGTCAGAGTGAAACAGTCTTAGAAACATCTAAACCAGGGGTGCCCACACTCGGTCCTGGAGGGCCGGTGTCCTGCAGAGTTTAGCTCCAGTTTTAGATGCTCATATTCTGGAAGCACTGCCTTTCACATTCAAAAGGAAGATACAATAGAAGCTTTTTAATGGACCTTTTTGCCCTGAGCATTTTCTAATTCTGTTAAACCAAAGCTGTGTTATGTAATGCTGTCTCTGACTAAACATTTCACCTTTTTGTAGTAGCCAGAAGTCATAGTTTAGTTTCAAGTTATGCTACATAGATATATAGTTTAGCTTTAGTTTTAAAGGTGCTTTTATGTGTTTAATTTGTTTAATCGTCATTTATCTATTTCTTGGACGTTATGAAAAATCAGGCCGGATTTTTAATTCATGTTCTTGCCCCTGCTGTGAACATGTTGTATTAGTCCCTCCCCCAACTTGTGTGTAAGATAGTCTTGTGTATGGATTAACTGGTTCTCGCCATGAATATAGCCATAGATGCTGGAATGGCGTTAAGAAGAAAATAAACAAACAAACAAAAACATGTTGTATAATAAATTTTTCCAGCTTAGCCATTAAATTGAGTTTCTCTTCATGCTTATAGTCCGAGTCCAGTGTCCAAATTGAGAACTGCGTCTCCTGTGACGCCTGAAGGCCGTGCATCCTCCCCCAGTCCTGCAGTATCTCCCAAACCTCCCTCAGCTCGAGCGAGTCCAAGCACTCCTAAAGCCAGACCCAAGAGGGCCAGGACCCCTGCCCGCATGAAGACCCGCACTGCCTCGCCTGTCACCATAGAGAGGGTCAAAGAGACCCGCAGGCCTGCAACGCCTGAAGAACCAAAGGGTGAGTGTGGTGATGGTGATGTTTTTTCCATGCAAACATGCAAGTTTGTAATTTTACACTTTTTCCCCCTCCAGTCCTCATTTTTTCCCCGCTTCGTTTCTCTGTGTTTTCTCCAGCCTCGTCTCCCGTCCCCTCCATTGTCCTGTCATCTGTTCCGGACACGTCCCCTGTTGCAAGTGCACCATTCCTGAGAGTTTCTGCGCCCTCTGTCCCCGAGGAGTCCTCTGTTGTCCCTGCTCTCCCACAGGTGGCTTCTCCAGCTCCTTCTCCAGGCAAACCCATGGCTGGCACCAATAACCCAGAGGAAGCCACCCGCATCCTGGCAGAAAAAAGACGACAGGCCCGTGAACAGAGAGAGAAGGAAGAGCAAGAACGTAGAGAACATCAGGAGAGAGAAAGGTTACCTATTTTATATTCATTTAATTTGTTTCTGTTTTATTTTATATACAGTGGGTACGGAAAGTATTCAGACCCCCTTCAATTTTTCACTCTTTGTTATATTGCAGCCATTTGCTAAAATCATTAATTAATACATATACATTAAAATAATTATAAATAAATATACACACATTTATTGTCATTTTATTAAATCATTTATTTTATTTATATTATTATTTTATATACATTTCATTTTAATTAAAAATAAATTAATAAAAATAAGTTTTTATAAATTTATTTTAAAAAAAAAACATTTATTTATTGTGTATATCTTACCTTAGACTTTTTTTTCCCACAATTGACACTTCACTGGGCATTGTCACTACTTCACATCCATATCCTCATTTTCATATGACATTTAAATGGACTGCCCGTTCCTCAACACAAACTCCATAATGCAGCAGATAGCCTCGTGTGGGAAACATTGGTTTGAGTCCAGCTTGCAACATGCACTGATCCCATTCCACTTTTATCACACAAATAACTATCTGTCATTTCCACTATATCTGTCTAATAAAGAGGCAGGATAACAATTTCATCTCTATAAAATGTTAACTTTGAAAACTTTTGACCCTTTGTATCCCTACCGTCAAAGCCAAACTCCACCTCAGCTAACACACGTTCTGATATGCTTGACCTGCTCCATCAGGCTGTGCTCCAGGAATAGCCTCTGTGGTGTGGAGCTGTTGACGTCTGGTGTTCTCAGTGACAGTTTATGAGTTTAGCACATTTATGAGCCAAAAGGGACTTTGGCAACAGCGTAATGAGAGTTCCACTCTGTTTATGCTCCGGTGCCGCTGGTAACTAGGGTTGCGGATATTTTGGTCACAACTAAAAAGATTCACTGATTCACGCTCTCCATCCACTTTGCATTTTGCTTAGACCATATCTGCAATTTAAAGTTTTATGTTACCAGCCACAGCAAAATGATCAATGATCAAAAAGTCCACTTGCATTCCCATGCCCTTTTGTTTCAATAATTCACAAAGTTCAATGTTTAATGCTACCTGAAGGGACTTTTTTATCTTACGTGTGTACAATGACTGACTGTCTTCCATCACACAGGCATCAGCGCGAGGAGAGGCTAGCACAGGAGGCAGAGGAGAGGAGGCGCAGGGAGGAGGAGGCCAGGCTCATGGCGGAGCAGGAGAGGTTAAGAGAGGAGGCTCAACACCTGCAGGACGAGAAGGAGGCACAAGAAAGAGCCAAAATCGAACAAGAGGAGAACGAACGCCTCCAGAAACAGGTCAGAAACACTGCATTTCCCAGAATCCTAAGCAACACACTTCACTCTGTCAAATAAAAGCTGTGTAAATGCATATACAGACAGTCATGTACAGTACATATATAGACTTTCCAGTACTGACTGTTGAATTGCTTAGTTGCATCAGAGCCATGGCCTGGCACTTAGTGCACATGCTCAAGACATGTTGAGCTGTGGTGCTCATATTGGAGACATGGGTTCAGATCTGGCCTAGGTTGTGTCCTGATCAGTGTCATTTTAATATGATTTATATACTATTATATTGTTTGCTAATATTTAAGTTTTAGTCATTTTGTTACAAGTTTTTATATATATTTTTAAAATATTTTTTAAGTTTGTTTTTCATGTAATTGTTTTTTTTTTTTTTCAGCTTTATTTCAATTGCCAAAAATTATTTTTAATAGTTTTAATTTTACTTATCAGTAGCAACACTGGTCTTTGGGGGGGTTTTTAGGGTTTGATCCTTATATGACCTAAATGTTCTATTAAATGCTATAAAATATGAGCATGCACTTGTATCCTCATTTTGTAAGGATGATGAGACAAAAAAAATGCTACACAAGTATGTCAGGTTCTTACAAATCTGCTCTTACTTCTAGGAATGCATTAATATTAACAGTGCCATTTAGCGTAGTAGCATTTTTGAGGTTTTACCACCACCTGGTGTTCAAAATGGCATTTAAATAGAAATTAAGTAGGTATCACAGTTCCCACAGTCATGGAAAACAAAGAAATAAAAAGACATTTTGTGATTTTAATTCAAGGCCTGGAGAAGCCATAGAGATGAATAAAATATTAAAAAGTCATGGAAATTTCTATAGCTATCATAGAATTTTCTAGTTATATTATGTTAATGTTTCATCAGCTGGTATTTAATTAAAACATATTTAAAAAGAAACTCAACCACTAATCATAAATAATAACAATTAATTCACTGGATAAAATGTCATCAGCTGCAGAGGAAGTTGTGTTCAGTGTGAATCTGATCATATGATCATTGTATCTGTAGAAAGAGGAGGCTGAAGCAAAGGCCCGAGAGGACGCCGAGAAACAGCGACTGGAGAGAGAGAAACACTTCCAGAAGGAGGAGCAGGAGAGGCTGGAGAGAAAGAAGGTCAGAAGGGTTTCCACCTCACATTTATATTTTTCTCTATAAGGTAATTTTGAAATCATCATGCATCTTTAAAACCCTTATTACAGGGAACTGTTTGCATATCTTCACCAACTGAAAACTCGGCAGTCTATTTAAATCCTTTAATTTCCTCTCCTAACAAGTCACATATGCCCACAGTAGCTTTCAGGCAAAATATGTTTTCAAGGTGACTGTAGGATCACAGTGAAGTGCGAGCTCTCAAGATTCATGCATCTGCCATAAATCATACAACACTTTGACATACACCCCCTGATCCCGTTCTGTGAACCTGTTTAATGGAGGTTAGCCTCATCACCTCGGTTCCAGTAGTATTACCCCACCAGGACACTATGTCCCACTATAAGTCAGTTTATCAGGGCTGCGCTAGAGCCTCGACCCAACTGTCCTCAGCTCATGGTGTGATTTTTGGAAGACACAATGTCCTCTGAGCTTGAAGGGGTCATATGATTGCTAAAAAGAACATTATTTTGTTTATTTGGTGTAATGAAATGTGTTTATGCGGTTTAAGATTATTAATATAATAAATTATGAATAAGATTATTAAATAATATACAATATTTTCCACATACTGTACATTGTTTCTCCTCTATGCCCCGCCTTTCTGAAACGCGTAAATTTTTACAAAGCTCAAACTCGCGTTTGAATCATCAGTGGCAAATCTTTTAAATATGAAAAACGTACTTACAGTCTGTGAGGCGGCAAGCGGGCTTGAGTGAACGGAGGCCGGCAGCTAGAGTGAGTGTAGGCCGGCTGCTAGAGTGAGCGTAGGCCGGCGGCTAGAGTGAGCGGCGGCCGGGGTCTAGAGTGAGCGGAGGCCGGCGGCTAGAGTGAGCAGCGGCCGGGGTCTAGAGTGAGTGTAGGCCGGCTGCTAGAGTGAGCGTAGGCCGGCGGCTAGAGTGAGCGGCGGCCGGGGGCTAGAGTGAGGGGCGGCCGGCGGATTCGACGAAGGAGTGGCCGGCGGGCTTGCGGCAACCACATGTGACGACCCTTTATCTACATTTATAATAATATTCTTTGTATTATATCAGCTTTGCATCAAATTACAAAAAAACAGTTAACGCTAATGCAAGGGTGTTTCTAATGCAGCATCTATGGGAGGGACGGTAAATTTGACATCGTTCTCTCTTCTGACTGCCGTTATCAGTCTCTCTCAATTTTTTTCCTTTTACTGAAAGTCATGGAAACACTATTGTGGAGTTTTTCTTTTGCTATTTGAGCAACTGGGAATGCAAAAAATATATTTGTGGTACTCTCCCATTCACTGCTCTTATAAAGAATATCTCTTTGGATTTGAGACTTTAGTCTTTGCAACTTTACACATCTTCTTTATACACCAAGAGCTTGTAACACTCCAAAGAGAAAGGAAAACTTGAAATCGCATCATATGACCCCTTTAAGTGTTTGCAATCAATTTATTTTAGCTCCATTTAAATAAATAAAAATATTGAAAGTTAGTCAACTAAATTTGTTTATTTAAATATAGCTAAAATAAATTGATTCCAACCACTTACCTTAAAAAATGTAGTAAATTAAATTAATCAATTTTTTTCAATGTAGTGTAGACACCTGCCGCTGTCTTTTGGACTGCTTAAAGCTGCAGTTTCTGATTTTAAAACTTTGAAAGATTTATAAAGAATCAGACAGATATCTATTGATAAAAGTAAAAATCACCTTTTGGAATTGGGAATGATGTGGAATAATTAAATTAAATTAAAAAAAAATTCTAATTTAATACATAATTTTTTAATTAGAAATACATACAAAAAGAGTTACAGAGGACCAGAGAGATATATGTCCGTAAACAGTACAATTTGGAAGTGAGAATAATGTAGATTCATTGTTGAAATAAAACAAAATGAATTAAAAAATGAAATATAAGAAAAATTAAATAAAATAAATCTGAGACACTTGCATTTTTCTAATTGAATACATTA
Organism: Sinocyclocheilus anshuiensis; assembly: GCF_001515605.1. Classification (NCBI taxonomy): domain Eukaryota; kingdom Metazoa; phylum Chordata; class Actinopteri; order Cypriniformes; family Cyprinidae; genus Sinocyclocheilus; species Sinocyclocheilus anshuiensis. The sequence continues at coordinate 3,374,835 of NW_015548184.1, forward strand.
TTTTTCTTTACTAATTACATTATCATAAACATGAGTGAAAAGTTGACTTGAAAAGTGAATATGAAATAATTATTTTTTCACTTCAAGTTCAAGTGAGCGATATTGTCGTTCCCCCATATGTGGAGACATACAAGAGAACAGGAACACAGCGCTACATATAGACAGACATATAAATTAACTAAGTATTAAATATTACATATTAAATGAACTCCATAAGTTTGTGTGAAACCTGATGACCATGTTCTGCAGAATGATTCAGAAATGATCCAAAGAATATCTTGTGCTTCATGATCAACAAGTTACAAGATCAATGTCACAATGTTTGCTTACTTGATTAGTAACCTATAAATAGTACAGAATCTTAAATATTTCTTCTTTATTTTACATCATCATGTTTCCTTAGTTTGACATTTTTCAAAGTTCAAAAACTTTGTTTATTTCCTGGTTTAAATTTGATTGTGAAACTCTTGAAACATTTTCCATGCTTTACTTTTGTCTCTTCTGTGCATTGTTTTTAGCGTCTGGAGGAGATTATGAAAAGAACACGCAAAACAGATGCAGGAGACAAGGTACAGCGCCGTTCTCATTTAAAACGGCCTCACTGCGGCAGTAGCAAGGCTCCAATTTCCCCTTGTAGTTCAAGAGCTCAGAATCTGATTGTGCTCTTTTCTTTTCTTTCCTTCATGCAGAAAGACACAAAATCTCCATCTCAAGTCAATGGAAAAGCTTCAGATTCTGAGATGAATAAAGGTATGACGTTAGTTTAAAATTATGTTGGTTTAAATATGTTAGTATAAATTGTGTTCATATCACTACTAACAAATAATCTTTAGTTGGATTTGGCATTCAGTGCTTTGTTCAGGACTGTTTGAACATTTCTATTTAGATCTGTTTGAATCCGCAACAGCCCGTTTACGTCAGTCCCACATAATGTTTTCCCTGGCTCTGTCATTGTACCTTTTTTTTTATTATTTCTTTGGGTCCAACTTTCAAAATCATTTTCCCTTGTTAGGAAAAGCATAAATAAAGGTTCCCACATCCACACCCCTTTCAAGATTAAACTTATATCTGCAATATTTCCTCAAGGTTGGGAGATGGATTTGTTGCTCCATATAGTCAGCCAGAGAGGGAGTAGCGTGCAAAACTGTGTACACACTGCTGCTTGTTACTTGCGTCATGTCGAATCCCTGTTGCTGTTCAAAACCAGTGCTTTCTGTAATGGAGTATGAAAATTGGCACAGCAGCATGGTGAATCCATCACAGTCTATTTACGTAGAGCTTTGACACTCGGTAGCGTTTTTTTTTTTTCCAACTGGATGAATGACTATAAAGTCTACTTTCACCCAGCTGCTAGTATTATTCACTTTAGCCACTAGAAATACAGACAGTCATTCAAATAAATATATGATCAAAAATAGAGTAAAAATTATTTATATTAATATTATTAAATATTGTGAAATATTATAACATTTTCAAATGCATTTTTTTGTTTTGTTTTTCAGTATATTTTAAAGTGTAATTTGTTCCTGTGATGGCAAAGCTGAATTTTCAGCAGTCATTACTCACATGATCCTTCAGAAATCATTCTAATATGCTGATTTTGTGTTTAAGAAACATTTCTTATTATTATCAACGTTGGAAACAGTTGCTTAATAGTTTTGTGAAAACCCTGATACATAGAAGATTCAGAAGAACAGCATTTGTCTTAAATAGTAATTAAACATTATGCATTTATTTACTGTCACTTTTGATCAACTTAATGCATCCTTGCTGAATAAAACTATTAATTTCTTCAAAAAAAAAAAATCTTACTGACCTTCGAACATGTAGTGGTAGTGAAAATTCAAATACAAAAGGACATTTTCAAAGCAAACTCCTATTATGTATTTTGTATTAACAAGCTGTTGTAAATACAATGAGCACTGGGAATCCGGGAAACGATTCCAAATGAACTGCTGAAATGTTTATTCTGTCAATTGTACAAGCCATCTGGGAAAGGAACATTGATTTGGCAAAGGAACGCTAAAACAAACAAGATTGCCATTTTAAGAAACTATTAGCATGACATTCTGTCTTTTCCTAGCAGCTGCTGACTACCAGCCAAGCACGGAATTGAAACAAGCTGGTGTGAATGAAAGGTAAGTCCTGTGTTTGCATTTTTGTATTCTGTCAGTTTACCCAGAGGCGACAGTCTTGTTTTCACATCTTGTTAACACATGGGATGCAAACTCTGCTTTATCCGCAAATTGTATTTGCGATATTCAGATTTTTCACATAGATTACATTTGTAGTGGTTTAAACCATCTGTTTTCTTTTGCAGTCTGCCTGTTCTTGTGGTGAATGGTGTTCAGCCTTCCAAACACGAGAATGGTCTGTCAGCAAAAGGGGCGGCGTCTCACTTCCAAGAGATCATTCAGCTGTCCAATCACAACAACGGACGGGAGAAATCCGAGATTGACAGACCTGACGAGCCAATCATGGCCTTTGAGAGCGGAGAATCATTCCTTAAGAAAACAGGCCCCATTAAGCCTCAGCATGTGGCAGGTGAGCATCCAAAAAGTTTCTAATATTTCAGTGTCAGTCGCTTCTTAGACTGTGACTGGTGATAAATTTGAGGCAATTTGCATATTTTTCAGAGACAAGTCCACTACATTTTAAAAGGTTTTGTTGTGTGTTAACTATCAATGTTTCTTTTGGTGGGAAAGAGTTATTGTCATCATCTTTCCGACTTTTTTGCACTTGGAGGTTTAATGTGGTCTCAGGTGTGGGTGTCATAGTGGCCGTATGTTGCCCTGCGGGTGCGTCAGGCAGAGGTAATGGGGTGAAGAGCCTGGCACTGAGCTGGATTCCTGAAATGGTGTCATGAAGACCTGATCCAGCCCCACTGGCACCCAAGACTGGAAACAGGACCCCTTGGCTTAGCTCTTCACCCCCCTTTCCCTCGGCCTGGTCAGCATTACTTGGTCCCGCTCCCCTCAGCACGTACCTCCACCTGTCCTCCTGCAGACAGCCCTCCAGCCATTAATCATCCGCAAAAAAAAACACAAGGGGGTTTACCTCATGCCATGCCAGCTCTCGTAAACTGAGATGTACATTTTTAATCCCAAGTGATATCCAGGACCTTTGCTTTGCTATATCTGGAGCGCAACCCTCATCTCATGTTAGGTATAGAATTATTATAGACGTATCATGTGAGTGCGAAGATAGAAACAACCATTTTCTCAGGACTAAAGCTCTCATTTTCTGTGCACCTTGCTGGAAAACCATGTTGTGTAAATATGCTAATTTAACTTAAATGGGTCCATACCTGCTAAGCAACCTACTTAAACCAGCTAAAAGTAGGAATGGGCATGAGTTCCTGAGTTATTGATTATGAAACTATAATTGTGTATAAAACATTTTTTACATTACTGTTCAAAAGTTTGGGGTCAGTAAGATTCTAAAATGTTGAAAGAACTGTCTTATGGTCACCAAGGTTGAATATATTTGATTAAAAACACAGTAAAAACAGTAATATTGTGAAATATTACAACAATTTAAAAGAACTGTTTTCTATTTGGATATATGTTTAAACATAATTTATTTCTGGGATCGTCAGCAGACATTACTCCAGTCTTCAGTGTCACATTATCAATGTTGAAAACCTTTGTGCTGCTTAATATTTTTGTGGAAACTGATACATTTTTTCAGGATTCTTTGATTCCTTTAATATCTCTTTTGATCAATATAATGCATCCTTCCAGAATAAAAGTAAAAAAAAGAAAAAAAAAGAACAAGCTTTTGAACAGTAGTGTATCTAAATAATTAATTACAAATTAAAAATATTAATATAATTATTAATTATTCAGTTTATTAAAACCCAGGTATTTTTACATGTGGTTTAAATAATTTTTTTTTTTTAATTTAACTTTTAAAAAGGACACAGTCTGAGTCTTAAAAATATGATGCTCATGTCGTAAGATGCTGAAAAAAAATCAGGAAAAAATCCCTTCATGATCTTTGAGTATCTAAGCAGTGTGTCCTAATTTATGAAAATCGAATTAACTAAATTTTGTAAAGACACTTGTATGTCTAATCTCCATATTCTTCCTCCAGAGGTCCTCTGAGGTCGTAAACTGTTGGATGAAGCCTTAAATCTGCGAGTCCCTCAACACCGTCTGCCTGAGGGACCCGGTGGAAAGAAGCACAGCATGCAAGAGACCTGTGCCAAACCCAAAAACTGTCTTCTGTTTAGACTGTACAGAGCCTCTCTTATGGTGCGTGATGGAAATTACAAGGAAGCTACACAACAATCAAGCTGAGCTAAACGCCAACGTACACCAGAATCACCATTCATCAAGACCCTGACCTCACACACTTTATGGCAGACCAATTCATGCCTCTTTCTGATCACCACAGTACAATGTTAGGCTTTTTAGGTTTGTTTTTGTTTTTAAAAAAGGCTTGTGACAAACAATAATCCTTGTCGTTATTCATGCTGTTATGGGTTGAATGCAGAAGTGCTTTGGGTGTTTTATTTTTCAATGTTTAGTTATTTAACTTGGAAGAGAATTGTAACTACTGGGTACAGTTGTATGTGAATAATGTAAATTGGAAGAGACAATCTGTGAATAAAACAGAATGAAACGGACAGTCATGTCTGCACTGTTTCAGAGTTTTTTTTAATGCTAGAGATATTTTTAATATTGTCTTGAAGTGAAATAATTTTTAATGCCATAGATGTACCAGATTAATGCATACAGATGTAAACATGGATAAATGTTAAGTGCTTACTTGCATAACAAATGTGTCATATCCAAATATATCAACAGCCAGATTCACCATGCATGCACATGCACCTGCAATACTGAAGTTTTTCAATTTTAAACTTTAAAGATGGCTTGGCTTTTTCATTGTAAGAAACTGTTGTCACTAACTGGTATGTTCTATGTTAGAGCCTTATCATAATTATATTCCTGGTTTTCTTGTTGGTAAAATGCCTGTTATTTCAAGTTTATGGAGATGGCCCTCACTCCCACCTTACATATACCTAAACCTACCCGTCTCCACCCCCTGATCCCTAAACCCACCCATCTCCACCCCTAAACCTACCAATCTCCACACCCTAGATGTGGATCCAACCATGCCCTCTGGATCTTGTGTTCTGCAGTGAGGGGCTACTGAGTATTGGCCTATTTATAAACCGGAACCGATCGACAGTACCCAAAGGCGTCCTATTTAACTCCAAATGATGGCAATTTATAGCCACTCTGGAACTTTGTTAGACCGTGAGAGCACAAACTATTGGCCCTGGTTGTTGGCATAATAATTTTATGTAGTGTTTCCAATCATGGTCCATTCTGAGGAGCTGAAACTGAGTGTATATTACTGATGCCCTCAATAATTCAGAGTAATTTTGGAGTAATTAGTCATGAAAAAAAATTGATGGCTTTTTTTTTTCCAAAGTTGTTAAAGGGGAAACTGATGTTCTGAAAATTTCCCTTTAATTTCATTCAACTCACAATATCATTGTCTATTATAAGCATGCATTGCCATTCTGACATCTGCCACCTTAAATGCTGGAGCTCTTTAAAGCAGAATGGATTCAGATTGACTGTCATTGCTTTTATCATTCATCAGCTGAGAAAACTCATTTTGAAAGTGATTCCAATTAACGATATTGTTCCTCTGTGCTGTTATCGGTATAGTTGTGGTTTGCACTCTGCTAGTTTTAAGTTTAGAACAATTTTTAAAACTATCTTTATTGTTATCACTATATAGTTATCATCCTTGCTCTGAATGGCTCTTAAAACTTTTATTGAAGAACAGATCTTGAATTAAACTAGAATTATAATTTTTCCTTGTAAAGAAAAACAGTCATGCAAACAGTCAATGTCCAATGCAATGAATTGAATGGGGGGGAAACTCCTCCTTTAGACTGCTGTATTTGCATCTTAAATCTGAGTGGTATAGCAATGATCTGTGATATGGAGGTAATGCATATCCTGATCTGACCTTTGTAGTGCAGTTTGTCAGAGGTTATGGTTTATTATTGTCCATTATGACACATCTGTCATATTGATACACAGTAGGGGGCAGCAAATCAACACGCATGTACAGACTCACTGCTCAGGTATCTCTCACCCGAAGACATTCAGACTGGTTGCCAACATTTATTTTACTTTGCTGCCTCTGTTTCAAAGAAGAATGTGAAGTATGGGACTGGCTATATTTTCCAGCCCAGTGTTGCCTGTAACTTTAGATGGGTCCACAAATGACGGGTTTGTTTCAACATTGTGTTGTTGCTGTGGGGATTGCTCTAACTGCGGGTGCCGCTTGTGTTGTCCTGCTGGGGAAAATAAGAGGGGCTATTTTTAGGCCGTTGTCAGTCGCTAGTGAGTTATAGCACTGAGGCAATGCCAATGTGATGAATTAATTTACAAAGAATGAGGACCAGTGGAAGGTATACGATTGGCGTAGATGTGATGGAAACAAGAAGACAGAGGTTCTTTCAAAGTAAGATCATGTCACTTAAACAGTCCTGCAATAACTTGGGTGTGAGATGGGGAAGCGCACCATAAAGTTTTTGACATGTTGATTAACAGCCTGTTATCTCTTCAGGGCCTTTCTGGAGTTCCTCTGCTAACTTCCAGTGATGATTAGTCAATTTATCCCATGAGACTTGCTTCACAGATAAAAGTTGTTTTAAAGGGGTCATATGATGCTTTTTTAAAGATCATTATTTTGTGTATTTGGTGTAACAGAATATGTTGACATGCTTTAATGTTCAAAAAACACATTATTTTTCAAATACTGTACATTATTGTAGGTCCTCTAAAGGAAAACTTGAAATCGCATCATATGACCCCTTTAAGCAGGTTATACAATTAAACCTTTTTTTTTAAGTTATATTTAAGGGGGACCAATAATTTGCTAGTTGTTCATTCTGCAAATGTGTTAAGCTGCTATGTTCTTTCAGTTGTGGACTTATTTGGACTTATGTGGACTAAGAATTTATTGGCGCTTTCCAAGACAAGCAAAAAACAAAAGGCTAGAGATCTTTACATGACTGAGGCACAACTGACATTTTCTTCAGTAAATGTAAAATAGTCTAAATATTGTCTACTTTGTTTATTGGTGGTTATTTGTGCTTTTATTAAAGCATTATTGGCGCTTTTCAAGACTTGCGTAAAGCAATAGGCTAGAGATTTTAACATTACTGAGGCACAACTGACACTTTCTTAAGAAAATGTAAAATAGTCTATTGTCTACTTTGTTTATTGGTGGTTATTCATGCTTTTATTAAAGCATTGTTGGTGCTTTTCAAGACAAGGATAAAGCAAATTAGGTTTGAGATTTGAACACGACTTAGGCACATCTGACATTTTCTTCAGAAAATGTAATAACTATAGCCTATATAGTCTACTTTGTTTATTGTTTTTTTTTAATTAGTAACTTACATTTTAGACAGTATTGCCAGCAATAGACAACTTTTGCTCTGCCAACTGAGAAAAAAAAACAATAGCGAAAGTAGATTTCACCATTGTGCATATCATTCCTGAATGAATCAAGGTTTATCAATTAAACAGTAATGAATGATTCGTTGACTCATTCATTTGTATTATTCCTGAAAAAATCAGTGTTTGAATCACTCATACAGACACGTCCCAAATGGCCTACTTATATTATGTCCTAAAAGTATGTACTCTTTTTGGGAAGAAACGGTAGATACGTTTGAGTGTGTAGCAGAGTAGACAAGCATTGGGACATACTACCACATCATAAAAATGTGCTCTGGCCGAGTTACGTGCATTCTGTATTTGTAAACCAGCCTGTTTTCAGCACCAATATATAGCAGCGTTGTGCTACGGGTGCCCCGAGTTTGAATCCTGTCTTATAATAAAGGCAGAAATCTGCAAAAAAACAGCCCGTCAATCACAGTTAACAGTGGCTTGTTTCACTCCTGAATGAATGTGTTTTTAAACAAATTAGATGAATGAATCATTGAATGACTCACTCATATAGACATTTTTTAATCCAGAACAGCATTCTGCTTCTGCGAGTACTTTTATATGATAGAGTAGTATGCCAGTATGCATTTCCTTGTCACTTGTTTTGTTTCTGAATTAACAATTTTCTTGAGTGAATGTTTCCAATGACTCACTCATAAAGACACTTGTTACCATCTACTTGGCGTAACAATGTAACCTGCACAAAGATTCACTGAAAAATTCCCACCACTAATGGTCTAGTGATACAAAATTTCAGTAATGCTAAAAACCCAACAACCATTGGTGTTTGTTGGGGAAATTAGTGTTGAACTAGCCTTAAACATCTAATAAATGTTGCTGAAAGGCAAACATGTCCTCCACACCGCCACTTTTCATGAAGTACAAGGGTTATCTAGCGGTCAAGCTCTGTGGTGAGTGAACATCCATCGCCTCACACTGTGAGTTTCTACACCATCAAAGGACTTCAAACAAACTGCTGTCCCCAGCCCTACTCGCTCTCACTCACACTCACTCTCAGCTGTCTTATCTCCCAGGCAATAAGTCCCCTTCCCACAGCTGTTATCATACGATGGCATATTGACGCAAAGGCCCAGTATGGCTGGTGCTCAAAATAAGCCCATTGGAAATTGTTATTGGCGTTTGAATGATGGGTACGTTCCAAACAGGCCTGTTTTGCAGTTCTCCCAGTGAGAGATGGGTCTTTCACTTCAGCTTTGGACTTTCTGGTGTTCTCACTCCAATTCACATGATCTTTGAAGTGTTTAGCTAAAGTGACATTATAGTAGGAGGTCGCAGTCATGGGGGTGGTGAAATTTGTGGTCACTGAGCAGCTGGAGGTAAATGGGCAGCAGCTGGATAATCTTTGGTCTTGTTTTCCTCAAGCATTTGGGCGTTTGTTGGCTTTGTGATCAAGCACCTTTGCTCGACACCAGTGTGGCTTCCCCTTAGGCTTTCCCTAAATCTATTATATATGCCTTTGGGAGTCAAATTCTTATTTTCATTTCAAGTCATTGGGCCCCTTTCATGAAAGACATATTGTATGACTCATATTTAGTGTTTTAAAATCACATTTTATTTACTGCCTTTTGCCTTTTATAAAAGAGTATAATAAAGAGCAGACTGGATTGTGGAAAAACAGTGTGATACTGTGAAACTGTGATACTTGTTGTTGTTTCAGCATACTTTGCACAACTACTGATGTACTAGGTATAATGTTTGTTCATGACTTATTAATCAAAATATGGAAGAGTTATGAAGCTGAAACTGTGGGATAGTACCATGTGTTTTTCCTGTTCTCACATCCTGAATGATTTGCATGCAGTACTGTGATTTGAATGCAAAGGATCCGTGTCTTGAACATTCACCATACCTCAAATACATCAGTGTCTTCAACTCTGGACTCAGTGTTAAGTAGCATTAAGGAGCTATGAGGATCCAGGATCCAGTTTTGCTAGCCGGCTAGAGAGTCTTTTATCACAGCAGGAGAACAACAGCTGTGTCTCTTCTTTTATTTTCTTGCGTTGGGAACATTTGCCACCTCCGGTGTATTAAAGGCAATGGCGAGAGAAAGATTCATGGTCAGCTGAAAACCATCTTGTCTGGCACTGGATTGTTGTTACTGGCTGATCTGGGGGAACACTGACTCAGAACTCAGTACAGATCAACTTTATTTGACAAAAAACTTTGCTATGAACTGTCCGTCATTGTGCCGTTTATATTTTCTTTGTAACAGCAAAATTTAACATTACATAGGTTGGTGTATTTTTAGACAATAGGTATAGTAGAATTCAGTATTTAACGATGAGTCTCTTAACTTTATAACCATATGACCTTATGATATGGTATGATGAACACAAATTCAGTGGCCAACAAAACTTTCCCACACCCCCCAAAATTGTAAAATAACACTAAAAATCATGTTTTAAAACAAACAAAACAATGTTATATATATATATATATATATATATATATATATATATATATATATACACATATACATACACATACATACACATATATATACACATATATACACATACACACACATACATGCATATATACACATACTGTATATACATACATATATACACATATACATATATACATACACATACATACACATATATATATACACATATATACACACATATATATAAATATACACACACATACACATATATATATATATATATATATATATATACACACATACATACATATATTATACACACATAGATAGATAGATGGATCATGGATAGATAGATTGATGATTATGCCAAACTACATTTTTCTACATTTTTTTAATTATTTAAAGGGTTAAATAATTTATTTATTAATAAATACATTTAATTTATTTATTAAATTTATTTATGATGCGATTTCAAGTTTTCCTTTCTCTTTGGAGTGTTACAAGCTGTTAGTGAATAGATAAGATCCCTAAAGTTAAAAAGACTAAAGTCTCAAACCCAAAGAGATATTCTTTATAAAAGTTAAGACTTGTCCACGCCCTCCTAAAACGCCTCATTTAAACACACCCCCACATGTTTACGTCACGATGTGGGAAGATTTGCATAACACCACCCAAATGTTCACGCAAAGAAAGAAGGCGTAACT
>NW_015548184.1:3385582-3385991 GCF_001515605.1 Sinocyclocheilus anshuiensis
ACAACACTGTTCCAGAACAGTTCAACCCAAATATTCAGATGTGTGCAACGCATTTTACGGAGGACTGTTTCCTGGGAGAGTAGACTACAATGCCTGTGTTCCGATGAATTCAGTTCCCCTATTTCCCCTTCGGCGCGCATGCTGATAGTCTATGATGCTGACAATTAATGCTGACTCACTGACTGTAATGCTGACTGTAAGTACGTTTTCATATTTAAAGAATTTGCCACTGATGATTCAAATGCGAGTTTTGAGCAGAGTAGAGTAGGGCTTGTTGTTTGTCGTTTCTCCGATCACAAATGCAGACATGGTTTTATGTTTACGCGGCGCGATGCAACACAACGCGTAAAAAGACAGTATAAGTCATTATAATCCGTAATTATGTCCCCACTGGATGCAACAAATGCCT
>NW_015548184.1:3386705-3396989 GCF_001515605.1 Sinocyclocheilus anshuiensis
GCAATGCGTAAAAAGACAGTATAAGTCATTATAATCAGTAATTATGTCCCCACTGGATGCAACAAATGCCTCATTTATAATGGGTTTTATTGGTTTTGTCTCGTCGCGCTGGGACACGACATCACAGTATAGTAATGGGCATTACATTTCCATCACACGCTTAAGGAATTCGGCCAATCACAACGCACTGGATAGCTGGCCAATCAGAGCACACCTCGCTTTTCAGACCGATGAGCTTTGTAAAAATCGACGCGTTTCAGAAAGGCGGGGCATAGAAGAGAAACAATAATGTACAGTATGTGGAAAATAATGTGTTTTTTGAACCTTAAACCGCATAAACACATTTCATTACACCAAATACACAAAATAATGTTCTTTTTTAGCAACGTCATATGACCCCTTTAAATTTCAGCCATTTAATGAGATTTTTTTTCTATTAAAGTCTTCAAACAATTACATCACCCAGACATTTTTAATTACATTTTTATGTATTTTTTAATAGCTTAATATATATATCCTGAATAAAATGACTGCCACATTACTGTTTCCACTGTGTAAATGAAAGGCTCAAAAGAAAAGCTGTCATCAAAGGAATGAAGCAGAGCTTTCATGAGGCAAGTCGGTCAAGGGTTAATAAACTTCCGTGTGAGTATATGTGCATGTGTGCATACGAGAGACACTTGAGAACAGGCACTTATGAACTGTGGACAGTGTGTTAAAAGGTCAGGAGTATTTGTGAGAATCACCTACCAAACTGCAGGCACAGCAGGCCTGCTACAGTTTTCTCATTCATTCAACTCCAGTGTATGCTACAATACTCTTTGTGTGACTGTTGCTAAACTTACTCATCCCTTACCCATCCCTTCTTCTATTTGTTTTTCCATGTAAACCAATAATTCAAATCAATAAAACCATTAAGCCAATAAATTTGAGCAGCTGTCTAACCAGTGTTCCCTCAGTATTGCATGGTGTGGCAAATTTCAGATTTCCATACTATGGCCATTTTAAATCTGTCCCAGATTCACTCTGTCAGGTAAAAGATGATTTAGACCTGGTGTGGACGAATAGATCTACGGATGTTGATATTTATCACACTTTTGTGTGCATACTCAGACGGCAATGTCCTTTTCAGCTGCACAGCTGTGGACATTAGGGCTTATATAAAGGTCTCTATTGGCCTTCATATACCCAAGTCCAGCTTATTACAATGAAATCCATGAGTACTGCAATGACAAAAAGAAACAAAACCATATGTCCAAACAAATGCTTTTTTCTGCCATATGCACTCATGTAAACACTCCTGTACTTTCGATTCTGAACGGCTCTTAATTTATGAGTTTGATGAATGACAGTGACTACTTAAAAATGAAATGTTCTGCCATAATGTTAAATAATCTTTTGAATGTACATCCATTTATCAAAACAAGCTATACTTTGAAACTTTGAAAATAGAAAACTATAAAATGTAATAATATTTTTTTTTATTTAATCACAGACATTTTAGAATTAATAACCTCAGATGAGATTCAAAAAGATACATTGAAAAGATACATTTACAATATGATTAAAATACTAGAATAAACCCTAATTTATAAAGCTGAATTGAAAATATAGTGATTGCTTTTAAATATTCTACTGTAAAAAGCCTTAAAATCTATTGGAATCAAATCTGAATCATTTGTATTATATATATATATATATTATTAATTAATTAATTATTTTATCTGAACAAACAATTCACTGAAATGAATCGGACTTTGCAATGCCACACGTTGGCGGGAGAGGACAGTTAACGTGAAGTCCGACTTATTTGCGCGAATCAGTTCAACCGGAACTACTCGTTTCAATGAACCAGTTCAAAAACAGATTCCATGGTTCTTTCACGTCATCACGTGGACAGTGCGGTTGCGGCGTGGTCTAAACATTTCAATAAAACCATATGTAGGCACATATTGGTGTTTATTAGCAAAGTCCGTAAAGTTTTATTAATAATATAAAGGTGTTTATTGTATTTTCATATGTCCCAGTTCAGTTTGTTGAAGTCATGATATAGCTCATAAAATCTGCCTATTAACTTTTGCCCGAAATGCTGTCTTCATGTGCAATGAGAATTACGTTGTTTAACAAGCCACCGACTGGAAGTTAATCATAAACGCTCCTCAAATAGTTTTAATACCAAAGTTACCATGTTGGCATAACCCCTACATCAACATGGCAAAGAAGAGGATAGTTTCAGTAGAATTGGCAGGTAATCATAAATTTTTCCCCAAAATAAAGCTTGTTTTAAATTATACATTTTGTAATCGTTTGCTGTAACTATGTTGTACTTTTTACATTGAGGAAAAACATATATTTGACCTGACATTATCATCGGATTGTCCGAAAGCAGACCACTGTTCAATGAGTCATTGAGTTGTTGATTCGAGAACCACCAGGATTGATTCAGTCATCAGTGAATCATTAAAGATAATTTTGTAACTTGATAATTGCAGTTAAGCAACTGTTAGTAGCTGTTACTACTAACTGTTAGTAGTTTTATACGTGACAATGCTGTTTAACCCTTAAAGAGAACAGTTTGTGTTTTTCTAATCTTTTTTAGCAGTCAGCATCAAGCCATTAGCATTTATGCTATTTTATTAAATTGTATTATTTAATTTAATTTAGTTATTATAAATTATTTATATATTATTATTAAATTATTTCATTAAATGAGCTTTAGTCATTCCGGTCTGGCAGCCTCGCTCATTTTAATCTTCTGTGCTTTTTCTGTTTTCCTATTATTTTTTCTTCTTCTGATGGTTGAATAACACTCAGGTTCAAAACATTCTGTAATTCTCGGAACAAATATGTAATGTAAAGTAAATGCATCCTTTAAAGGCTTCTTTTCCTCAGGTTAAGAGTGGAAAATTATCTTAGCTAAATTTCAGAGGCCCAACAGAGAGCCGTTTATCATGGTCAGAGCTGTAGGCATGATGGATCAGCATTCACAAGAAGCTTCTTGTAAGCTCTTTGTCATGGAAATGTTGATCTGCCAGCAAAGTCAAACTTTATTAAACATTAGAAGATGAAAAGAGTTACATTTTATTTACAGGCATTCAAATGGAAATAAAGAAACTTTGCATATTAGCCTATATGTCATTAAGTATTGTAGAACATCATTGTATGCTTTGAAAACATAGCAAATGGCTTTGTGTATGTATTTCTGGATATTATATCTCTATCTCCTCCATAACCCAGAGTGCTTTTCTGTTCTTCCTTACTCATTGCACTGGCATGCCACATCTTATTAAAACAAACTCTCTTCTGGACACCCACCGTGGCAACAAGGGCTTTAGCAACGAGTCAGATTTCTGCTTGGCTGACCTAACCGCATTAGCCTTCGTCACGATGAGAGAAACCTTCGTTTATAATTGAGATGCCAACTATTCCAGATCTACAACTTAACATCCGCAGTGTCCTTGGTTCTCATGTCCCTTCCCAACATCTTGTTGCCTGTATTCATGGCTGTTTCTTGCATCTGGGAAGGTTTAGAGTTATTGCGGAATTATTGCGGCTTCGTTCCAGGTGCCTTTATAGAGAAACTGTTCACTATGTGCTGTACTGTATACTGTTTTATTTCAAAATACTTATGTTTTTGAAAGAAATTGATACTTTTATCAAAGATACATTAAAGGGGTCATATGATGCTGCTAAAAAGAACATTATTTTGTGTATTTGGTGTAATGAAATGTGTTTATGCGGTTTAAGGTTCAAAAAACACATTATTTTCCACATACTGTACATTATTGTTTCTCCTCTATGCCCCGCCTTGCGTCGATTTTTACAAAGCTCATCGGTCTGAAAAGCGAGGTGTGCTCTGATTGGCCAGCTATCCAATGCGTTGTGATTGGCCGAATACCTCAAGCATGTGACGGAAATGTTTTCCTTACTCATTACACTTACTGAATAATATGTATTTAAAAAATTGTTAATGAAATTAAAGTTTAAAAACATTAATTTGAAACAGAACTGGTTAACAGCATTTTAAAAGTTTTTACTGTAATTTTTAAAAATCCTTGCTAAATATATTTTATATTGGCATAATAACCTGCTCAAACCCTCCAATATATAAATATATTTGTGATACATATGAGTTTCTAGAGAAATGTGTTTCTTGTGTCCATTTTTAAAACCAAAAATCTGCAAGTATACAGGGACATTTTGTTTTACTGTGCTTTTAATAGAAACTGTTTCTCAAGTATCAAAGCTGCACAATGGAATGATTTCAAGGATTCTGTCGTGTTTTCTTAGTTAACCAAGGAATTGCTGCTGACAATGAAAAGGGATGAAAATAATATTTGAAAACGTCTTTACATAAAAACGGTCATACATATACAGTACATCTTCATTCTCCATCCCTGAGTTCATAATGTATTGCTAAACAAAGCCATATGTGTTACATTTATCTTTTAAATGTCTAAACTAGGTTATGTGTTTCTAAGCCAATTCTGTCCAAGAATCCACCAGAATAACAAATAGCTGCTTCTAGCTGGCACAGAGTTCAGTAAATGTAGTAGATGACGCTCTGCAAAGGGTTTTTCTGCAGTTTGCATTTTATTCAATCCAGAAGTGAGCCTGTCCCATATCCAGAAAGATTCTGCCATCTCTGAGGGGGTCTGAAACTCAAATAAAGTGGTATAACCATCAAGTCTAGATTATAGAAGGTCACTGCTGCAAATTTTACAATAATTTTTGTTCATATGGCTACCATCAACAAACAAAATTAACTTTGCTTACCATACCAAACCATTTAAAATATATATATATGCACAATCTGAGACCAGATCCTCATGAATGTGATGCAAGATTGTGACTCAGCGGGCTAATGCAAACCATTGTATTCCTGTGCGTGACTAATATGATCTAAAAAGCAATGAACAACGGCTTTAAACATAGTTTATGACTGAGAGTTCAGTGGGGAGTTTTCTGCTGCCTAGAAGATTCCTTCAGGAATAAGTAATATGGTTTATTGATTATTCGCCGATGTGACTTTGGCAAGTGTGCCATCTTTGCAAAAGGGCATTTTACTTTGCTTTAATTCTGGTGTGCACAAATTTCCATAACAGATTATTTTGTGTACTGAAGGATTAGTTGTCTAATGGACAATGATATTGATACTTTACAAAATGGATTGAGAAAGCTTGTCATATGAAACTGCTCAAATTAAAGGTTAGCATTAAGAAAGGAAAATGAGAAAAAGGGTGTAAATACGCTATGGGGAAAATGACTTTTGACCGAACCCAGTGTCAAACCTTCACACAGGGTTTAATGACGTTTTATGGAAAAGAGCCTCATGATTTGACAATGGTGTCACTTGTCTGCCCAGCTGCTTTGGAAAGCTTTGCGTTCTATATTTTTGGGATGGCCACCATCCTCTCTCCGCTTGCCCACTGTAAGCAGGACCCAAGAGTCAAATGGAAATTAGGTGAATGCATTTGAAATCAGAGCTGTCAAATATCTTGAATGTTTGTGTTTGCCGCATGCATGTGCTTGCAGGGGGCTGACCGGTGTGAATTGTTGTGATAAGTGTATGTAAGACAAGATGTGCAGAGACAGAATGGTAGCACTCCATTTGCTTAACTTTGGAAGGCACCAAATAGCCAGAAGTGCAAATCTGGAACTGCTGAAATAGAGACAGAAGCAGAACAGTGGATCCATTCAAACCAATAATTTGCCCTGGCTCCATTTTTAAAGGGTAGAAAATGAGATCATTGAGTTTTGGTGTTTGAAGGAAGGTGAGTAAAATATTTGAAAAACAGGAAATATTTCAACAGGAGCTGATATTCAAAGTCAGTATTAATTAAATGTAATATTTTTTTTATTTTTTAATTCAATTACAGATTTATCCCATTTAACCTTTGGGAAGCCTTCTTTCCTTCTTACAGTTGTTGCTGTACGGAAATTAAAGAGCCATGCCATGTTTTTCTGCTTGAGGAATGGGGATTTGAAAAAACACCTTGTGCTTTAAACCCTGCCTTGTTCCACGCACCTTTGGCCTGTTGAAGCCAAGAAAATGCTGAGTTCTAGATTTCAAACTTTAGTTTTTGGTCCAGGACTAACAAAAGTACCAGAATGGACCACAGTATGCAGACTGAAGAAAGGTGCCCTGCATATTGCCTGACCAGTCTTTGAGCTTCATAAGAGTATAGGTCTAGGAGAGCTGTACATATTTTCCATTTTCCATGTGGAATGTGTTCCTCGATTAACATTTCTATCAATCAGATTTTAGGTTTAGGACTGAGACATTTACTGTGTTCACAAGCACAACAATATTCTGAATTATCGCACAGCGCTCGTCCATAATACTTAAATCTGATTGGTCAGTCATGCCATATACAGTAGTAAGATATTTCCTATTATCCAATGCTGTATATCAGACTGCTTGTGTAATTGAAACCAGAGTTACTTTCATCCCAGTGGGCAACTGATGTTGAAAAGACATCAAATTGACATCAAAATTGATGTAAAAAAACAGGTCAATATGCAAATCAAACTGACATCCAAAATTAAACCAGTTTTAGTGTGGGATTAACTTCCTATTTTCACCCAATTACTACTGAAAGAAATCGCCTTCCAAACTGCAGAACAAATTTAAAATGATGTTACAGCATCTTGATCAAGTCTTAATTAATATTGTATAATGTTTCTTAATAAAAAAAATTGAGCCAGGGAAGTTTTGAAAGATGGGTGATTTGACACAGAATGATCCAGTAGCTTTTCCGTTCTCTCTCTAAAAACCTTTTTTTTTTTTTTATTCCCCAGAAAAACAATGTATTCCATCGCAGAAGTTTGCGTTTGTCTAAGGGTGTATTCACACCTGTCTTGTTTGGTTCGATTGAATCAAACTCAAGTTTGTTTCCCCCTTTGGTGCGGATCTTTTGGGCAGGTGTGAATACAGCAATCGCACTCGGGTGTGGACCAAACAATCGTACCGACACCCAGCTGAAGAGGTGGTCTCGGTCCGCTTCCAAATGAATTCTGGTATGGTTGAATGGACGAACCAATGAATGGATTACCTTAGCACACGTGTTGTTTTGTTTACAATTTCTGGTTCACTTGCAAAAAGAGCAGTGTGAAAGCAAACTGAACCAAACCAAAAAAAATCAACATTGTATTTGGTCCGGACCAAAGCAAGTGAACTAGCAGACTTTCCTGGTGTGAATACACCCTCTAAGAAACTTTGTGTTTGCTTGGAAACGTTTGAATTTCTTCACAAAACTTTAAAGGGTTAGTTCACCCAAAAATGAAAATTCTGTCATTAATTACTCACCCTCATGTCGTTCCACACCCGTAAGACCTCCGTTCATCTTCGGAACACAAATTAAGATATTTTTGATGCATTCTGACAGCTCTCTGACCCTCCCATAGACAGCAAGGGTACTACCACGATCAACATCCAGAAACGTAGCAAGGAGATCGGTAAAATAATCCACGTGACATCAGGGGTTCAACCGTAATATTACGAAGCTACGAGAATACTTTTTGTGCGCAAAAGAAAAAAAAAGAAACGACTTTATTCAACAATTCGTCTCCTCCGCGTCACCCTAGCACCATTTTGGAGAGTATCAAACAGCGTATGCTGTTCTGTGTCAGCTGCGCCACGCGGAACATACGTTTTCTACGTTGTTTGTGCTTTGATTTGAACGAAAACAACGTATCCGTGTGGTGCAGCTGACACAGAACAACATACGCTGTTTGCATTCAGTGGATACTCTCCAAAATGGCGCTAGGGAGAAGATGAATTGTTGAATAAAGTTTTTTTTTTGTTGTTTTTGTGCACAAAAAATTATTCTCGTAGCTTCGTAATATTACGGTTGAACCCCTGATGTCACATGGATTATTTTACCGATCTCCTTGCTACGTTTCTGGACGTTGATCATGGTAGTACCCTTGCTGTCTATGGGAGGGTCAGAGAGCTGTCAGAATGCATCAAAAATATCTTAATTTGTGTTCCGAAGATGAACGGAGGTCTTACGGGTGTGGAACGACATGAGGGTGAGTAATTAATGACGGAATTTTCATTTTTGGGTGAACTAACCCTTTAACTTCAAAATAATGCATTATTCAACTTTAATTAATACATTAAAGCATTCATTTTTCCAACCATTTCATTTTTTTTTTCCATTACCATGTTCCTTTAGGGGCTTCACAGTTTGTCTCGTTGGTACAACAATTGTTTTTTACATTGCAATGGACTATTTTTTTCCCTTGAAACTTAATGGGTGCTTAGATCCAAAAACATATTTCGAGCCAAATGCCATTTGGCTAGTCAATATATATTAGAACTTCTTGCAGCAGAAAGTGAAAAATGTAAGTGGTAAAACATCTACTATAACATAATTAACTGAAGCCACAGTAGCTTTGTGTAAGAGTGTATATTGAATGTAAACCTAACAGCAGGATGGAGTCTACATGGTCTGAATAACAGACAAATGAGGTGTTAATTAGCATGATTTTTTTGTCAGCAGCTTGACGATAATGACACATAATCTAATAAATACCATATGAGGTCTTTGAGATTTTGCCTGTTCTAGTGAGAGGGAAACCATTATTTTCGGTTAAGTAACCAAATGTGAAGAGGAATAAAATCCAGATGGGTTTCTTGGACTTGGATTTTGGCTATTGGTGACAGCAAAGGGAGTGTGTGAGAAAACAAAAAATTTGTAGTTTAATCTCTGCTGTTACATAACTGATCTGTCTGAAGATGTGCCCGAGAAACTTAACCCTAATACAAATTTGAGCAAAGCTTACGAGCATATCATTCTCATTATGATAAGAGTGATTTAACTCTTCAGTCAAGTCACTGCTACCCTTAATCTGTGGTTTAATGTCTTAATTACTTATTTTACGTAAAGTCTGCATGCAACACGTGTAATACTATCTACATACACTCTCAAGTTCTATGATCTGATACAAAACTGCTTTTACTTTCACATTTCATTCTCTAAAAGTAATGGTAGTAAACCAATGGGGTATTGTATTAGTGATGTACTCTATGATCAAAAAGGAAATCTGTTCTACTTTGAGTTTCATTGTGTTTTTATGTTTTCAGTGTGTGGTTAGCTGGACTCATAACTGATTACTTGCAGACTGTATAGTAGATTGTTGAAATCTAAGTAGATGCTTACCATGCTATTCTGAAATACATGATTGTGACTGTTCAGCTGTGACATTCTGTGGTCAAATATTTTTGTATAATGATGACTAAACTGTATAATTTACAATTGTCCGTGGCAACATGTCTGCTACACTTGATTAGTTTCATATGTCTCATATCTTAAATTAATATTTATTTTTTAAAAGTTGAATTGGAATATTGTTCAGCCAGGTGACATTATAGGGATGCACTGATATTATAATTCTAGGTGATACAGATAAGGCAATAATTATTTTCATGTTATGGCTGCTAATTGACCATTCGCAAAGAACTTGATTGACAGACTATCTGACGAATCAGAACACGGGTATTATGTGCCATCGTTGCTATCCGCCATCTTGTCTGACAGTTATGGCCGGTCTCCATAGAAATCCATGTTAAAAGAGGGTAAAAAAGATAGACTGAATTTAAACTTTTTCAATAAAACTAAATGTAAAAATGTGCGCTGGGTTAAGCTGTGCTGTTGTTGGCTGCCACAGTAACGGCAATAAGATAAAGGAATTCCTTTAAAGTACTTGTTTTGCGTACCAGATTTGTCCATGTCCGGCGCTGTATGCATGGCTTGCAGCGCTTAAGTTAAAATACTGAGTCTGAAATAATAAAATAATATGTTAAAACGTGTGCTCTTATCATTCTGTAGACAATATCCCGTGAACTTCACCCTGATCGGGAGCTGTAACCTTATAAGCATATGTGCGCTCATCTTTTCAAAATTTTAATGTTTTTAAAAATTAATTTTAAGCGAGTGTTAGATCAGGCAGAGGTAATCTAAATGTAAAAAATAGGATAAATGAGCATGCACAATTAAATTTCCAATAGCTGCCTATATATATATATATATATATATATATGCTGTAAAACGTTTAATCGTGATTAATCGCATCCAAAATAAACGTTTTTGTTTACATTATATATGTACGTGTACTGTATATATTTATTATGTATATATAAATACACACACATACAGTATATATTTTGAAAATATTTCCACGTTTATACATTTATATATTCATATTCTTCATATTCTATCATATGATTCATATATTTTATATTATATATAAATATATTTAATATATAAACATAACATA
>NW_015548184.1:3397180-3443631 GCF_001515605.1 Sinocyclocheilus anshuiensis
TATGTATTTAACACATACAGTATATATTTTGAAAATATTTACATGTTTATACATTTATATATTCATATTCTTCATATTCTATCATATGATTCATATATTTTATATTATATATAAATATATTTAATATATAAACGTAACATATTTTTCTTAAATATATACATGCATGTATTCAGTATTGAACGAAAAATTAAAAAATTAAAAAATCTGCCGATGTAATATATAATGCATCCCTGGGTTGAACTAGACTTTAAATTTGGGTTTGTGCTTCTCAGCCAAAGCTTATTTTACAGAATTTTTATTTTATTTTATTTTTGATGTCAGCTGTAAACCACAACAATCTGAATGGTATGTCTGCAGCTTCACAGCATGTGTGCTCATATATTCCTGAACAATTATCAAGTGTGAACCCTCATAGCAAATATTGTGCAAATGTAATGTCACAGTTGATGAGATTCTGGGAACATATTACTCTAGAGACCTTGTGGTTCATTCAAGCAGGTATCTATATATATATTCGCTTGCTGACACACAAATTGTCCAGTGTAGCTTGCAAATTATTAATACAAGTTTAGTGAATCATGCACAAAACACACTGCACACCCTAATTACACCACTGACTGGCTAATTAATAAATGCCAATATAATCATTTGATGACAATTAATTTGCATATGCTTTATATCATTACTTATATTCTTGAACTGTGTCTGTTTTTTAATTGCTGGGAGTCATTGTGGTGAGTCGAGCAGCCGCTTGTTATTAATGCAATTCATCTGGGTTTACATATCCCAATGGTAAAGTCTGCTAATTAAAATCTGTCCAAGGAACATCAGTATTTGACTGGAAAAAGTGACCCTCTGAATGTTTACATCCTCAAGGAAAAGCTTGTCCAGAGTTCAGAACATTGGTATAATAACCATTGTGTTTCAGCCAACTCTGAACGCTAAGTTGTTCCGAATTCTGCAATATTCTGCATAAAATGCCTAGTTGAACAGGATGTTATTAACATTGGAAAAGTACAGCTGTTTATGTTTGCATGTGGGCGGTGAAAATTCAAGTTTTGGTTTACTTAGCACTACTGCGAGAACATTTAGTGCTCTGGATTTTGTGTGTAATAACTTGAAATGTTATGAACATATGAATACTTGCAGTTTGCTTGTAATGGAAACATATATTAAAGGGTTAGTTCACACAAAAATGAAAATTCTGTCATTAATTAATAACCCTCATGTCGTTTCAAACCCGTAAGACCTTCGTTCATCTTCGGAACACAAATTAAGATATGTTTGATGGAATCTGAGAGCTGTCTGACCCTGCATAGACAGCAACGCAACAGAAATGTTCCCAAGTCCAGAAACGTAGCAAGGAGATCTGTAAAATAATTCATGTGACATCAGTGGTTCATCCGCAATCATACGAAGCTATGACAATACATTTTTTTTTGCGCAAAAAAAAAAAGAAAAAAAAAAAAAATTAGTCTCCTCCGCATCACCCTGGTGCCATTTTGGAGAATATCCGCTGGACGTAAACAACGTATGCTGTTCTGTGTCAGCTGCGTCACACGGATATGCTGTTTCCGTTCAGATCAAATCACAACAACGTAGGAAACATTGCGTTGCTTGACGCAGCTGACACAGAACAGCATACGTTGTTTACGTCCAGCGGATATTCTCCAAAATGGCACAATGGTGATGCAGAGGAGACGAATTGTTGAATAAAGTCGTTATTTTTTTTTCTTTTGTGCACAAAATGTATTCTCGTAGCTTCGTATAATTGCGGATGAACCACTGATGTCACATGGATTATTTTACCGATATCCTTGGTACGTTTCTGGACTTGGGAACATTTCAGTTGCGTTGCTGTCTATGCAGGGTCAGACAGCTCTCAGATTCCATCAAAAATATCTTAATTTGTGTTCCGAAGATGAATGAAGGTCTTACGGGTTTGAAACGACATGAGGGTGAGTAATTAATGACAGAATTTTCATTTTTGGGTGAACTAACCCTTTAAGATATTTTGAGTGTTACATGTTAAAGTAGAAATCTAATCAATAATTATTTTTTATATTTTACAATTTAACAATTTTTTATCACACACACACACACACACACACACACATATATATATATATATATATATATATTTATATATATAGGCTATATATATATATGTGTGGGTGTGTGCATGTATATTCTGTTTAAACATGTGCATGACTCGTGAGTTCTCGAAAACTCTGTAGGTGTCAGTGCTTCATTTTGTAGTATCTCATACTAAATACTTTTCAACATTGATTTAAAATTATTAGGATGGACAGTTCACTCCTTTCTGGCCCTATTATTTATAGATGCAACACAGGACAGCCATGTGTCGGCAGGCATTTAATGCCTTGGTCCCATCTTGGAGCTTTTAGTCTAACCATCTCGACTTTGCCAAATTCAGTGCTGGTTCACAGTTTCCAGACTTGCCGTATGGTGGCAGACTCAGTGATTGGGTCTCTCTGGCTCTAAAGGCCCATCGCTGCAGAGTCTGTCTACACAGGAAGTAGACAGTGCCCAGTTCCTCCCCCCACCCTCCATCCCAGCAAAAGAGTGTCGAGAACAGCCTGTTCCTTTAACCTACACATGCTGCACCACAACTATGTCAGTTGCCTGAAGCATCAGCTGAAATTCAGAGTTGGACATCAGTGTCACAACCCAAAAATGATGATGGCCACCCACCGCAACCTCATTCCTTTGTGGTGTAATTAAATTGATAGCCTTTCTCTCATCCGGCCTTTAAACAGATTAAATGCATTATTGTTGTTCTATACAACAGAACTGTTGTTTTATTTTCCTGTTGTTCCCACAATTTTCTCCATTTCTCCAGCTCCAGATGTTTTTTTTTTTGCACCAAAAGCATGTTAGTGGAGGTCGAGTTAGAGAACCAAGGTTGAGTGAGTCATTGTGGGTTGCAAACTGCATTCCATTCTGCTCCTGAACATAAGCTCACCAAGATCTCTTATTCTTTTTTTTAAAGAAAAAGATAATGATTCCAAATGATGCCATGACTTTATTTCTTTTTTTTTTACAGCTCAGTATCTGCCATCTGTTGTTTGGTGCATCTGCACTCTCTTGTTGTTTTGATGTTGCTGTTTAAATGTTTGAAGCTTTTTTTGAATTAATTAATGGTATCTCCTGCAGGGACAGCTTGACATTTGGACATTATCCAGTTGTTTTCAGCTGAATCTTGTTAATGATCACTAAACAAAAGAGATTTGTTTCAATCCTGAATTCTTAAACACGAGTATTAAACATTCTTAAACATGCCTTTAAACCTTAAAGGAACGCTCCACTATTTTTGAAAATAGGCTCATTTTCCAACTCCCCTAGAGTTAAACAGTTGAGTTTTACCGTTTTCGAATCCATTCAGCCGATCTCCGGGTCTGGCGGTAGCACTTTTAGCTGTAGCTTAGCATAGATCATTGAATCTGATTAGACCATTAGCATCTCGCTCAAAAATGACCAAAGAGTTTCTATATTTTTCCTATTTAAAACTGGACTTTTAAAGAAAAAGATAATGATTCCAACTGATGCCATGACTTTATTTCTTTTTTTACAGCTCAGTATCTGCCATCTGTTGTTTGGTGCATCTGCACTCTCTTGTTGTTTTGATGTTGCTGTTTAAATGTTTGAAGCTTTTTTTTAATTAATTAATGGTATCTCCTGCAGGGACAGCTTGACATTTGGACATTATCCAGTTGTTTTCAGCTGAATCTTGTTAATGATCACTAAACAAAAGAGATTTGTTTCAATCCTGAATTCTTAAACACGAGTATTAAACATTCTTAAACATGCCTTTAAACCTTAAAGGAACGCTCCACTATTAAATGGTAAAACTCAACTGTTTAACTCTAGGGGAGTTGGAGCCTATTTTAAAAAATAGTGGAGTGTTCCTTTAAACCCTGAGTCAGTGGTTCTCCATTTTTTAATCACTTTGTCCCACTATTGAACAACACATTAAAACAAAAACATCAAATCATTTTTTGAGTTATAATTGTAAAAAGTTTAATTGAGAAAAAAGTAAAATGTTACATTGTAATGTACTGTAACTGTAATGTAACTGAATATGTAATGTAACATTTTTTGTCAGTAAGGCTAAATTTTTCAGTTTCCAATGAATTTTCTGTATGCCAAAATTCAGTTTTAATTAGAGACTATTTAAAATAAAAATAAATAAATAAAAACTCCATACTGCCTTGTTGGAGCAATATTACAGGGATATTTCATATAATTTGCTGGGCCTCATGTCATTTCAGACCTGATTTTTTTCCATCTGAGGAGATGGATAAGGGATGAGAGGATAGTGATTGTGAAAATCACATGAAATCTCCATTAAAGTGGCTTTTATGGCACCACTTTCATGGTGTTACTCCACCCTTTTAAATCTGGCACGCATACGAGACTGTCCTTGGTCTAAAACACACTATACACAGGTATGTCAATGCATTGACCAAGCACTTGTGTAAAGTATGTTTCTGGCCTCAAACTTTGAGAACCAGTGAGTTTATGAGTCCAACATTTGAGTCTTTCTGTGAAATAAAAAGGAAATGCTCCATAAATACTGTTGTATAGTTAATGTGGGGTCAAGACAAGTATTTTAAAGGGATAGTTCAGCCAAAAATGAAAATTCTGTCATTAATTACTTACTCTCATGTCGTTCCAACCCTGTAAGACCTTCGTTCATCTTCGGAACACAAATTAAGATATTTTTGATGATTTCTGAGACCTCTCTGACCCTCCCATAGACAGCAAGGGTACTACCACGATCAAGGCTCAGAAATGTAGCAAGGACTTTGTTTACGTATGTGATACTCTCCAAAATGGCGCTATAGGGTGACACGGAGGAGACGAATTGTTGAATAGTCATTATTTTTGTTTTCTTTGCACACAAAAAGTATTCTCGTAGCTTTGTAAAATTACGGTTGAACCACTGATGTCACATGGATTATTTTAAAGATGTCCTTGCTACATTTCTGAGCCTTGATCGTGGTAGGATCCTTGCTGTCTATGGGAGGGTCAAAGTGGTCTCGGAAATCATCAAAAATATCTTAATTTGTGTTCCGAAGATGAAAGAAGGTCTTGCAGGTTTGAAACGACATGAGAGTGAGTAATTAATGACAGAATTTTTATTTTTGGGTGAACTATCCCTTTAAAAGTAGGCTACTACAGATGCTTTTGTAAAGCTGATTGTTGGATAATATGGTGGTGCAGTACCGTGGTTTGTGCAGAATTATTTTATAATAGCATCAAGGCATCAAGAGTTTATAAGAGTCATAGCTAATCTTTGTGGTGCAGGGTTTGACACCCTCTTTGATATCAGTTACATGAGCGGCAAATGGTCCCTGCAGTGGGGCTGAAATTCAATTTACAAAGCCAAGGTCTAGAATTCATGACACACATATAAATAGCATTATTTGATTGCTAATATCATGTTATAGTAAAGGAGATGACCTTTTATACAAAATACCAAAATACCCTTTATATATAAAATACCAACAAATACAGACATTTTGTGTTAGTTAATGCTACTTTTCATAGCAGAATCATATAGGAATAATGCAACCTTGCTCAGATGTACTGAGTTTCTACACCCAGTGATCAAAATTAAAAACCTTTTTCAGAGTCACCCAATATAGGTCTTGTGAAGGGGTTTATTTAGCGATTATGACCGGCTAACTTGTACATTATCCTGCTAATTACACGGCTGCTTGTTAAATAAATAATAAATGGCCATGAAACATTGAGATGAAATTATTGTATTATGTGAGAAACATAATATGACTTGCATGAAACTAGCACAGCTGTGTAGGGTCATTACATAAAATATTTGACTGCAGAATGCCGAAATTGACCGATTATGTGAACCCAATCAGTGCCAACCAACTTCTGGAATCATCGCTGCTATGTTGGAAAGTTAACTGTAAGTGAGACTGTTAACAAGCTGTAAATATTGACTGACAGTGCTAGGAAAATGGCATATGGGAGGGACGGATTAACACAGGCGCTAAATTTACCCTTGGTGTCTTGGGGGTTGGGATTGAGAAGGATGTTTGTGAAGATCTGAAATTGCTTTCAAAGAGCTGTTTCGCCTCAGTTGTGAAGTGCCCTGTTTACTGCAGTGGCTCGAGAGGCCTTGCTTGTAACTTTCATTATTGAAATAACAGATCACAAACTCCCAGCATGCATTAAGGCCGCAGGCTACATCGGCAGCCAGGTGGATTAACCTGCGTCTGGGGAGTTAGAAGCAGTTTTCTGCCTCAGCTGCTGTCTTCTCTCAAATGCACTCACCATGGCCCTCTGGGAGCTCTCTTTAGAGATGGTGGCAGCTGGCTTTGCCATGTTTTTCAACATACTGTGCCTGTGGGCACACATTTATGAGTCAAATACACCTCCATCTCTAAGTCAAAAGGAATAACAACTGCATGGTGGAGATCTTGGCTTCTCAATCACAAAATAAAAGAGCATTCTTGATGCTCTTCCCAGATAACGTTGAGGCATTTGCTGTGTCATTTTGTTCAGCTTATTTTGAAACGTGCATCATCTTTAGATGTGGTATTTTAGGGGAAAATAGCACACGCCGAGATCTTCATAACACGCAGTGCTAAGAATTTTGTCAGTTGAAGCCATACGCCACATCTTCAATCAATCAGCAGTACCTGACTGTAACCAGGATCAGCTGTTTTTATTGGATTATTTGCAATGGATAGTCATAATTTTTGAGAAAACAAAGAACATCAGTACAAAATATGACGCATCAGCTGCTGTATGTCCAAAATGCACACGTGTGCACCATTATCTGAATATACTTTGGCAGTGAACTCTTAAATACTTTGGTTTGTGATGAATTGACAATTTTTAAAACTCTTCCAGTTGACTTTTCCCCATTTGACTGTTGAATTTTTTTCCATTTGTTCTGCAAACTCACTACATTTATGCATAATTTGCATGGTTGGTCATGCATGATTTGTCCCTTTTTTCAGCAGCAGCTTCATCAGCTGCCTGTTTTTTCGTATTTCAATGAATCAGAGAGAGACATAAATCCAATCATGATAGGGAAGGAATCTCTTCTGACGGCAGCCGTCCCTCTGGACTGACTCTTAATGACTTGCAGTCAGTGGGGTCAAATATTCAAAGACCCCGTTTTAGCTCAAGGCTTCCCTTGAAATCTCATAGATACTGATTCATCAAAAATCCATTTGTAAAGCTCCCTCCCACGTATAATCTATTCTTGACGCAAATTTTGCTCTTTACCAGTAACTCCAACTGACCCACCTGTTATGTGGGTCTCGGTGAGGGCTCTTCTTTTATGAGTGGGCTGCACTGCATTATATTAGGAGTCTATTTAGGTCTGCTTGTTTGGCAGCGAGCTGCAACTAGAGGCTTAAGACCCATACTTAGGCAAGGATAGAAGCCTGTCTAGGGAGCGCTCATTCTCTTTCATTCAGCTTCCTTCTGGTTAACAAACAAGGCTGTTTGCTTCAGTGCAAAGGTGCTGGCTGACACAAAGCCCCCTTTCTTTCCAAATGCTGCTGTGCTATGTTGTTAACAGACATTCTGTCTTTTTCTTTCTGGTTTTTGAGACATTTGCACAACAGTACTAAAATGATTCATTTCCAGCTGTAATGTCTGTCTGTGGCTTCTTGATGTCATCCTCATTTCTTTGGGCTTTGGGTTGTGGAAAACAACTTGGTCTTTTCCCACATGAGCCTGGAAGGGTGTAAAAAGTACCTAAATTATAATTTTTTATTTATATGTTAAAGAATGTAACACTGTCTATTTAGGTTTAGGTTTAAAAGTATTTTGTGTCAAAAAATGTTCAGTTAAAAGCAAGTGTTAATTTAGGTGTACTAAATTGAGAATAATTGTACTATTTCAATCTTTAAAGTTAATATTTGTTCCTTAAGTATGGATGAAATGCATGTAATCTTGTCATTTAAATAATTTTGATGCGCAAACTGTTAAGCAAGCTGTATAATCACAAACGGACAGACTAGGTCTTACCTGAAATTGTTGAAATTAGCAGAACAAGATTTTACAGTTTTTGACCTTTGAATAGAGTTGTTGTTGTTTTTTAATAGAATGCTCACCAACTATGTGCTAATAATAATTAAGTATAGTAATAAGATACAATTACTTTATATCTCTGGTACCTGGGCAGACTCGATTATCAGTCCATTCATCATAGACAAGTTTCCTTTCAAACTTCAAGTCATAACATTCATGCACAGATGCTTTACACTGTTTAAACAGTTGCCCCACTAACAATGTGAATATGTTGTTAATGCCAACGGTGCTGAAAACTTCCAACCAATTTATGACCGTTTAGTATCTGGCATCTAAAACAGTTGAATACTATACTTCGGGTTGATATCCACTACCTGCACCTTAGACTTACTGATGCACACTCATTCCTGTTCGCTTCAATATCTGGACATAAAAAGTTTGCTATCCAACCTATTAAACAGTGTATTGGAAAGTAAAGCTGACATACACTAATAAATGACAGGAAGCATTGTAAATGAGTGAGGAATGTCAACTGTCTAGTAGATTCATGAATACTTTCCAGTTCCTGGACAAGCAGTGTTTGAAATGGATGTGGCTTGGCAATCATTCTCTCTAATAGAACTAACAGGTGAAGCTTCTAATCAGGTAAGACAAGGTAAAGCAAACAGTGGTCCAAATATTTGTTTTGGTTTCTCTCAAGACTCCAAAATAAAGATGCTATTCTGCAGTTACAGGTATTCAAACAGAGTTGAACAAGCGTATGGAAAGCTATACTGTACATCAAATATGAGCTACAACCAGAGACATAGATAAAACGGACATTTTAAATACAAATTCTGCATTCAGTTTTGAGATATGCAGATGAAGTCTTTCTGCCGAATAAACCATGGAAAAAATAAAAAAGCGGTCCCATACATTGTCTTTAGCTTGCTATTTTTTTTTTAAATAGCAATACATTTGGGTTTAAAGAAATATGTCAAGCATACTTTTTTAAACCATCCACTCTTTGACCAGAAGTTTAATCATTTAATAAGGTTTTGCAAGTTATGCAACATTTTTCTTTTTCTCCAGCCTTGAGAGCAAGCAGATATGTTACAAGCATTTGTTTATTTGCTTGTTGGCTTTGCATATTAAATAAAACTGTAAGATAAGGTATTTGCAGTTATATTTAGTTATACAGACAGGTTTGATGATGGTTTGCTGGCAACAGTGTATTTTCAAGTGAAACAAAATCTGTTTTGCTTGTCACACATTTCTTGCAGTCTTACACGACACACTGAATTTCAGCAATGCACTATTCCTAGCAGAGCTGTGAACTTTCATTAATCTTGTTTTCAAAAACATATGGTTTCTAGCACAGACAAATGTCTATAACACTCAAACCTTTCATCTAAAAACAAATAATTTTTCCCATTTCTGACTACAAAGGGTTAGATACAGCTAATGTGTATTAGTTTGATCTGTTCCATCATCACTTTGCCCTGATGACTCTAATTATGCCGTGATAAAAACCTTGAGATTGTGTCATGCTCTCAGATTTCTTCCGCTGACGCGCGTCCAGTGTGGACTGACATGGTTCGTGCCCTGTGGAAGCGACTAGAACGTGGTACTAGATTGAAAATAGCTGTGTCACCTCCTCTGATGTCTTGTGCAATTGCTTGTTCCACAATCCTTTTTGAGCTTGACAATCAAAGGTGTGTACATTGCCATGGATAGGAAACAAAAGAGTACTGCAATGAGATTGAGCAATCTTGTAGCTTGGCATTAAAACTACAGTATATGGTAGAATAATATATACACTCTAAAAAATGCTGGGTTGTTTCAATAGGGACTAACCCAGGTGTTGGGTTAGTCCATATTTGACCCAAAGTTGGGTTGAAACAACCCAGCATTTTTTAGAGTGTATGCATCTAAATATAGTATAGTATACACTTCTTAAAATAAAGGTTCCAAAAGTTTTTTTTTACAGCGATGTCATAGAAGAACCAGTTTTGGTTCCCCAAAGAACCTTTCAGTGAAGAGTTCTTAAAAGAACCATTTTTTTCTTAGTGTGAAAAACATTTGAATAATCTAAAGAACCTTTTTCCACTGTAAAGAACCTTTTGATGACTGAAAAGTTTCCATGGATGGTAAAGGTTCTTTGTGGAACCATTGATGCCAATAAAGAACCTTTATTTTTAAGAGTATAATGTGAATGCATGTGGTTTGCATGATTGTAAGTGAGTTAAACGGTTTAATTGAGAAACTGATGCATGATTATGAAACCACCTTCAGTTGTTTAATCAAAGAATGAAATCAGTTTAAACAAATGCACTACTGCAGTTTGACAAGTTTATACACTCATTAAATATTAACTTTATTGTTTGATTTGTATTGGCGAGCAGATGAAATATTTCAGCTGTACCAGCTTATGAATTATATATACAATATATCTCTTTATGACTGATAGCTATTGATAATAATTTAATTTGATTATTGAGTCATTTTACTATTTAAGCTTAGTTCTATTATGCTTTAAACAATGCAAATTCCTCATGAAAAAATTTGAATTTTGCTTCAGTTTACCATGGAGACCTCGATAATAATAAAGCCACTCATATCAAGTGCTTGTCCTTTTGCGATCCCCCTCATGCTAATCCATTTAGACCATTTAAAATTTAAAAGCCAACACTTTGAAGTTGACCTCCTCGATCTTGGATGTGGTAGGAGCTCACATGTACAGGCCTGTAATCGAGTATAATTTCTTTTGCTATGGGAAAAACAGG
This sequence comes from Sinocyclocheilus anshuiensis, assembly GCF_001515605.1. Lineage (NCBI taxonomy): Eukaryota > Metazoa > Chordata > Actinopteri > Cypriniformes > Cyprinidae > Sinocyclocheilus > Sinocyclocheilus anshuiensis. The sequence goes on from NW_015548184.1 coordinate 3,407,986, forward strand.
TGCTATGGAGGCTGAACACAATAGGCAGTAGTTACTGGGCAGGAGAGAAGACACAATTGTCACAATGGTTGTCATGTTTTTTGATTTCGTGTCACTGAGGACACACCTGTAAATTCAACATGAATTCCCCAGGCAATATGTGCTAAAGCTGGATGAGAAAAGAACAGCGAGACAGGAGACGTACCAGAAGTCAAAAAGGGTTTATTATTATCTGGCATGTTTCCTTATGGTCACCTTCCACATTGTTTATGGTACATGGTGCACATAGTGTATATATTCATATGGACCATTTTTTATTAAACTTTTATGGTGCTTTTGCTTATTTTTTAAGCTTGACTGCCTCAGTCCTTGTTCATTGTAATTGCATGGAAAATAGAATGCAAAAATGTTGGAGGTTGCTGATGAAGTCTTGAACTACAAAACATGCAGAGTTCGAATGATATGATTTTCATTAGGCAAGCTATGAAGGCCATATTTTCCATGGGTACAGCTAAATGTGCCTCCAAGAAATCTCTCTTTAGAGTTTCATCTGGTTGGACTAAAACCAGAGGAACAGAACAGGCCTATTATCCCGTTCCAAAACTCCCTGTTGGCATTATATCGATTGCCATAATATTCTGTGTTATATAACTGCTCGACATCCACCATTTTAATGTGATAATATTTTTCTCTACATCTCTATACTTTCTAAAATGCCTTCCCCCATACATTAAGCACAGTTCACTTCTTGTGGTGTTGCGTAGTAGTAACTGTATCTGAATTTACAATTTTGGATCATACCAGTGTCCTCTTTCCAAAAATCTCTTTAAAAGAAGTCTGATCCAAAGAAAGAAAAAAGACACCTCTGAGACAGAGAATAACAGTAAATCATGTCAGATGCATGATGAAAAACTGTTCCAGATTGTCTCTAGCATGCATCTATAAGTTGCATTGGTATCATGACTTTACTGTTTCTCTCAAGCAAGTTCTTGATGTAAATGTAGACGAGCAAACACTGAAGCTCGGTTGGAAATAGAAGACACACAATAAAAAACAATGGGACCTTGTGTATTTCTGTGTTGGCTATCACACTAACCTGATGTAACAGTTAACAGATGGTCAGAAATGCTATGAAAAGCCACAATCATGAAAACACTGGCAAAAGAAGACTGTAACAAATCAAAATATGCTGGGAAAACAAAGTTGGCACCAAAGCTCTCTTCCTCCCATGCGTTGTCCATTGAGGTGTTGTAAAATGGTCATAGCTGGTCTCTGCTGATCATAGATTTAATAGTTATCATGTGTGTCAGACAGCTGAACTACATTCTGAGTGATGAAAAGGAAGTGAAATGAATTGGTTTTGACCTCTGAGTCACAGGCTGTTTAAAAAACCCATTCAGGCTTTGTAATATATTGGTTCAAGACTTTTGGCTCAAAGATTCTGAAAAAACGTGTCAGGTTACTTATGTAACCATGGTTCCCTGAGTAGGGAACGAGACACTGCGTCCTCTAGGGGTCGCTATGGGGAACGCCTCATCGTGACCCGTGTCTGAAGCATACATTGAAAAAACCCCAACAACACACTGGCCGGCGACAGCCCATGACGTCACTACCAGTGCGACTATAGTATAAATAGGCGCCGGGAGAACATGTCATTCACTTCTTCGTCTGAAGCTTGCATTCGAAGCATGGCAAGAAGCCTAAGGTATACCGTTCCCCATAGCGACCCCTAGAGGACGCAGTGTCTCGTTCCCTACTCAGGGAGCCATGGTTACATAAGTAACCTGAGACGTTCCCTTTCAAGGGAACTTCGAACTGCGTCCTCTAGGGGTCGCTATGGGGAACGCCTCGTCGTGACCCGTGTCTGAAGCATACATTGAAAAAACACCAACAACCCGTTGGCCGACGACAGCCCATGACATCACTCCCGGTGCGACTATAGTATAAATAGGCGCCGGGAGAACATGTCATTCACTTCTTCGTCTGAAGCTTGCATTCGAAGCATGGCAAGAAGCCTAAGGTATACCGTTCCCCATAGCGACCCCTAGAGGACGCAGTGTCTCGTTCCCTACTCAGGGAGCCATGGTTACATAAGTAACCTGAGACGTTCCCTTTCAAGGGAACTTCGAACTGCGTCCTCTAGGGGTCGCTATGGGGAACGCCTCGTCGTGACCCGTGTCTGAAGCATACATTGAAAAAACACCAACAACCCGTTGGCCGACGACAGCCCATGACATCACTCCCGGTGCGACTATAGTATAAATAGGCGCCGGGAGAACATGTCATTCACTTCTTCGTCTGAAGCTTGCATTCGAAGCATGGCAAGAAGCCTAAGGTATACCGTTCCCCATAGCGACCCCTAGAGGACGCAGTGTCTCGTTCCCTACTCAGGGAGCCATGGTTACATAAGTAACCTGAGACGTTCCCTTTCAAGGGAACTTCGAACTGCGTCCTCTAGGGGTCGCTATGGGGAACGCCTCGTCGTGACCCGTGTCTGAAGCATACATTGAAAAAACACCAACAACCCGTTGGCCGACGACAGCCCATGACATCACTCCCGGTGCGACTATAGTATAAATAGGCGCCGGGAGAACATGTCATTCACTTCTTCGTCTGAAGCTTGCATTCGAAGCATGGCAAGAAGCCTAAGGTATACCGTTCCCCATAGCGACCCCTAGAGGACGCAGTGTCTCGTTCCCTACTCAGGGAGCCATGGTTACATAAGTAACCTGAGACGTTCCCTTTCAAGGGAACTTCGAACTGCGTCCTCTAGGGGTCGCTATGGGGAACGCCTCGTCGTGACCCGTGTCTGAAGCATACATTGAAAAAACACCAACAACCCGTTGGCCGACGACAGCCCATGACATCACTCCCGGTGCGACTATAGTATAAATAGGCGCCGGGAGAACATGTCATTCACTTCTTCGTCTGAAGCTTGCATTCGAAGCATGGCAAGAAGCCTAAGGTATACCGTTCCCCATAGCGACCCCTAGAGGACGCAGTGTCTCGTTCCCTACTCAGGGAGCCATGGTTACATAAGTAACCTGAGACGTTCCCTTTCAAGGGAACTTCGAACTGCGTCCTCTAGGGGTCGCTATGGGGAACGCCTCGTCGTGACCCGTGTCTGAAGCATACATTGAAAAAACACCAACAACCCGTTGGCCGACGACAGCCCATGACATCACTCCCGGTGCGACTATAGTATAAATAGGCGCCGGGAGAACATGTCATTCACTTCTTCGTCTGAAGCTTGCATTCGAAGCATGGCAAGAAGCCTAAGGTATACCGTTCCCCATAGCGACCCCTAGAGGACGCAGTGTCTCGTTCCCTACTCAGGGAGCCATGGTTACATAAGTAACCTGAGACGTTCCCTTTCAAGGGAACTTCGAACTGCGTCCTCTAGGGGTCGCTATGGGGAACGCCTCGTCGTGACCCGTGTCTGAAGCATACATTGAAAAAACACCAACAACCCGTTGGCCGACGACAGCCCATGACATCACTCCCGGTGCGACTATAGTATAAATAGGCGCCGGGAGAACATGTCATTCACTTCTTCGTCTGAAGCTTGCATTCGAAGCATGGCAAGAAGCCTAAGGTATACCGTTCCCCATAGCGACCCCTAGAGGACGCAGTGTCTCGTTCCCTACTCAGGGAGCCATGGTTACATAAGTAACCTGAGACGTTCCCTTTCAAGGGAACTTCGAACTGCGTCCTCTAGGGGTCGCTATGGGGAACGCCTCGTCGTGACCCGTGTCTGAAGCATACATTGAAAAAACACCAACAACCCGTTGGCCGACGACAGCCCATGACATCACTCCCGGTGCGACTATAGTATAAATAGGCGCCGGGAGAACATGTCATTCACTTCTTCGTCTGAAGCTTGCATTCGAAGCATGGCAAGAAGCCTAAGGTATACCGTTCCCCATAGCGACCCCTAGAGGACGCAGTGTCTCGTTCCCTACTCAGGGAGCCATGGTTACATAAGTAACCTGAGACGTTCCCTTTCAAGGGAACTTCGAACTGCGTCCTCTAGGGGTCGCTATGGGGAACGCCTCGTCGTGACCCGTGTCTGAAGCATACATTGAAAAAACACCAACAACCCGTTGGCCGACGACAGCCCATGACATCACTCCCGGTGCGACTATAGTATAAATAGGCGCCGGGAGAACATGTCATTCACTTCTTCGTCTGAAGCTTGCATTCGAAGCATGGCAAGAAGCCTAAGGTATACCGTTCCCCATAGCGACCCCTAGAGGACGCAGTGTCTCGTTCCCTACTCAGGGAGCCATGGTTACATAAGTAACCTGAGACGTTCCCTTTCAAGGGAACTTCGAACTGCGTCCTCTAGGGGTCGCTATGGGGAACGCCTCGTCGTGACCCGTGTCTGAAGCATACATTGAAAAAACACCAACAACCCGTTGGCCGACGACAGCCCATGACATCACTCCCGGTGCGACTATAGTATAAATAGGCGCCGGGAGAACATGTCATTCACTTCTTCGTCTGAAGCTTGCATTCGAAGCATGGCAAGAAGCCTAAGGTATACCGTTCCCCATAGCGACCCCTAGAGGACGCAGTGTCTCGTTCCCTACTCAGGGAGCCATGGTTACATAAGTAACCTGAGACGTTCCCTTTCAAGGGAACTTCGAACTGCGTCCTCTAGGGGTCGCTATGGGGAACGCCTCGTCGTGACCCGTGTCTGAAGCATACATTGAAAAAACACCAACAACCCGTTGGCCGACGACAGCCCATGACATCACTCCCGGTGCGACTATAGTATAAATAGGCGCCGGGAGAACATGTCATTCACTTCTTCGTCTGAAGCTTGCATTCGAAGCATGGCAAGAAGCCTAAGGTATACCGTTCCCCATAGCGACCCCTAGAGGACGCAGTTCAAAGTTCCCTTGAAAGGGAACTGTGAAACTGATGAAGTCTCCATTTGTAAATTTTGTGTGTACCCATATAGTCAATATATTTTTGGGCTGTCACCACAACTGTCAAAACCACATGGACGCCCATTACATTATCAAACACTATCTGTTTGCCTAATGAGAAGCATTTGCCTAATGTGAGAGTCTGTGTGGTCATCTGTTTATATTTACAAAGTAGGTGTCAGTGAAAGAGTCTTCTTTTGTCCCAACTTAAATAAACAGAGCTGATGTGCTTCATATGTCCAATTCACACCCAGCACACACCCTTGAAACATACGTGGGAGGTTAGAGAGTGCTGTTAATATTACCATTTAAAAGACATTGTAAACTGTTTTAATTCAACCTCTAAAACACTCTAGTGAAAACTGGCGAATTTAGCCCATTTAAAGATTTAAACATTTATTAATATACCGTTATCATTTGTTTGAAAGCTATTGCACATACTGTCTTGGTCTGGCTGATATATGTCAGCTGTATGGATGGATTTGGCAGGCTATCCATTTGACATAAGCACTATTTGCAGGAACAAATTTGCTGTCTTGAATCGATTACTACTGTGAATTCTTTATATATGTTCAGGGTAAGACAGATGCAATTGATTCTAACAATATGTATTCCTCATGTTTAAGTTTTGGCTAAAATAAAATAGATTTGGTCATCTATTCCAAACCACAGAATAACCATTGCACACATTATCATGATGTTGCTATCAACAAATATCTCACAATTTGTGCATCCGTGCAGAGTATAATCAATACAATGAAATACAGTCATATCACCAGTTAACTTTTCATCATGAACAAACAAATAACAGAGTTTTCTGTAGTTTTCTATTTTGATTGAATATCAGCATCTGTCAAAAACTAAGGACCACACATCATGGCTTGATTTACTCACTCAAACACATGGCTAAATATTTGCCTTGCAAAAGTAAAGCTATGAGTAGGAGGACCTGGCACAAACCTTGGGCTGATGTTTATTTTCTTATTTGCAGGTCTAGTGTCAAGAAAATTATAAATTCTAAGAAGAAAAGTAAAGTGAATAATAAGAATGAATAATGCACTTCATGGCTGGTACTGTCATTCCTTGTTTTATGAGCTGTTCAATCATGACATCAATTTGTAGGCCTATTTGGAAGACAAATACGTTATGATTTCTTAAAGGAATAGCTCACCCCCAAAATTTGCACCCTCAGGTCATGCAAGATGTAGATGAGTTTGTTTCTTCATTGGAACAGATTTGGAGAAATTTAGCATTAAATCATTTGCTCACCAGTGGATCCCCTGCAGTGAATGGGTGCCGTCAGAAAGGGATGTCTAACAGCTGATAAAAACATCAAAAGTAATCTACACAACTCCAGTCAATCAGTTAATGTCTTGTGAAGTGGAAAGCAGCATGTTTGTAAGAAACAACTCAATTGTTAAGGAATTATAACTTTAAACCATTGCCATCTGGTCAAAATACCATAATAATCCATAATAATGCTTCCTCCATCGAAAAAGTCCATCCTCTGTTGTCCTCTCACATCAAAATCCACCAACATATTTCTTTAGAACTGTTTTTGTGTATAAACGGTGCTTGATCTGTGCGTATTTCTGTTCTGACTCCGACAAGATGACTTTATCACTAAAGAAAGCAATATTATGGATAGACTGTAATTCAGTTTAAAACATTATTTATTATTAATACATTATTATGTATTTTACTGTTCATTTTATATGAATTACACTGTATTTCTACCTTGTCTAAATTTCTACATTAAAATTTCAATGATGACACTCTCTTTCCAAATAGCCCCCTCTGTTTTTAACAAATTGCACCCTACCTCTAATATAACTTAAAGGGGTCATATGATGCTGCTAAAAATAACATTATTTTGTGTATTTGGTGTAATGAAATGTGTTTATGCAGTTTAAGGTTCAAAAAACACATTATGTTCCACATACTGTACATTATTGTTTGTCCTCTATGCCCCGCCTTTCTGAAACGCGTCGATTTTTACAAAGCTCATCAGACTTTCTTATTTTGTTTGTTCAACATAAATAGCCTAACAGTTAAATATGCTTTAAGTGTGAATTCTGAAGCTGCTGTTGTGTGTGTGTTTTTATGATGCTTAACAATAACAAAAGATCTATGTACATAAATATTCAAAAATAGCGTGCCTGTTCCTTTAACATATCTAAGGGCGTGGCTAGCTTTCAGCGCAGATTTGATTGACAGGGGAATGCAGGGGAGAAACTTGACCCGCGCAGCCTGTAGTATCCACGCTGTATCGCACAGTCCCGTGTCACACCCCCATTCTGCCACTGTGAGCACATAAAGCTGCTTTACATCATTTGACGTGAATAGTTCTCCGTATTCACACGGGTGACTATACAGTTTGGTTAAGACTAAATACGACATGTTTGTCATTTGGAATTAAAATAGGCTAACTACGTTTTGAATGTGGATACTTCAGGTTAAACCAACTGGATATTGCCGTTTTCTCCGTCAGAATGATTTAAATAGCTACTTTAAGTATAACGAATGATTTTTTTCTTTCAAAACGAAAGGAAACTATTTCAGTCACCTGTAACATTTGACAGTAGATGAATATTTTCATCGTGGACTACATCGAATTATAGGTAAGTGTTTTTGTTTAGAAACTTTAATATAATAAAATAAAAGAGTTAAATGGAATAAAAGAGGATAAAAACAAACTAAAAATGTACTCTGGGAACGAGCTACTTCTAAGTTAAGCAGCTTTGTGTCATTTTGTTTAATTCATATGTTTTTGACTGATTATTGATGATGCCAAATTACCACAGTTTCACTGTTGTAAGAATAACGAGTAAAATGCATTTTTCATTATTCCTTTCACTATTCATTAACTGGTAAACATTCATAAGGTTTTTTTAAAATCAGTTTGATATTTTTTGGCATCAGTTAAAATCATTTTCAAAGATGTGAAGCTTTTATTTCTTAATTAAAAATAAATAGACAAACATGCATGATATTACATTTTAAATAGTCTATATGCAATAGTTCTACACCATGTTCCAAATATTTACAAAATACAAATTAAAAACACCAGTTTACAATCAGCAGCATTAATTTGTCCGTTTTTATTCCCTTAGTTGAATTTTTGTGATTCGTTTTCCCTCTTTTGTCCTGAGCATGAATTTAATTATTTAAATGTAGGCCTACCTATTTTTTTAAGTGTTTTATTATAGAATTATAAAATACAGTTCATGAGCACTATACATTATTTGTGGATTTTTAAAGGGGGAATGTTTGATAATGTACAAGAATATTTATTTTAAAGTCTTAAAGGGGTCATATGACGCTGCTAAAAATAACAGTATTTTGTGTATTTGGTGTAATGAAATGTGTTTATGCGGTTTAAGGTTAAAAAAACATTATTTTCCACATACTGTACATTATTGTTTCTCCTCTATGCCCCGCCTTTCTGAAACGCGTCGATTTTTACAAAGTTCATGGGTCTGAAAAAGCGAGGTGTGCTGTGATTGGCCAGCTATCCAGTGCGTTGTGATTGGCCGAATTCCTCAAGCGTGAGACGGATATGTTACGCCCCTTGCTATATTGTGATGATGCCCTGTCCGGCCGGAGCGATGAGACAAAAACATGAAAACCCATTACAAACGAGGCATTCGTTGCATCCAGTGGGGACATAATTATGGATTATAATGACTTATACTGTCTTTTTACTCGTTGTGTTGCATCGCATTGCATTGCATCCGCAAACAACAAGCCCTACTCTACACTGCCCAAAAAACTCGCTTTAAATATATAAAATATAAAAACTCTGGACAGCCAGCATTGTAGTCTACTTTCCCAGGATCAGTAAACAGTCCTCCATAAAATGTGCTGCACACATCCGAATATTTGGGTTGAAGAAATTGAAATCGCATCATATGACCCCTTTAATTAATGATGGATGAGATTGAATGTGTGACACTGTGACACAACATTTTGTCAGTCAGAACTTACATCCTAGTGCCATACCATGTGTTACACATTTGAATAATCTAAAATCTATTCAACCACTGTTTGTGTTTGGATTTGTACATTATGTAAGACTATTGGCTTTGTTAAGCATGTTCTTGGAATCTTGCGATTTGGAAAGTTTGGTCAGCCCACTTTTTAAATAATCAGTTTTGTCAAACAGACTAAAGGAAGCTCTTAGTTATCATTACACAGTAGATCCATTCAGCTATATATTTTATGTAATTCTCATATAAGACTAAAATAGAGAAGACCTTCAACTGATGAGTTCCCTTGTGAAATCAGCAGAGGCTAACAGATGCAGCGATGACAGCAAGATGAGACACAAGTCATCACAAAATGAAAGAGGGCCCAGCATTGGACCAGGCTCAGCATTAATAAAAAACTTAAAAAAAAAAGAAAAAAAAAAAGCTTCCTCTATAAGCAGGGTTTTGGGTCTTATGTCTGTATATACCCACTTATCTTTTCAACCCTATTATTTTCTTTCTTCAGTGAAACACTAAATAAAAATTTAGCAGAAGGTTCACGCTGCTCTTTTCTGTTCAATAAAAGTTAATGTTGAGATGACTTTTCACAACCCAAAGCCACTCCTTTAGAACTGTAGAACACTCAAAATAGAGTCCTCAAATTGTATGATATACTGTCAATTTTGAAGCTTGACAGCCCATAGTTACAATTTGCTTACTATATATGGAAAACAGTGTGAAGATCTACTTTTGTGACCTAAAGAGGATAGAAAATCATGCAGACGTTCTGATGGTGAGAAATGATGACAGGATGTGAATCTCTTTGAGCCTTGAAGCTGCAGCTCATTGCAACCAAAAAGTATAGAGCTTCTCAAGTTCAAGCAATGCACCCATGCTTCATTTATTAATAGAGTTGCTGAAAAGATTGATTCGAAACTCCACAATCAATCAAATGTTTACCTCAGAAGCTGTAGGATCTAAAAAGCATATGTTTTGTACACTTCAAAGAGGTTTTCAAACATCTGTGGAGTCTTTGGAAGAATGTAGCAGTTGCTTTGGCTGTTGATAAGTGTCTCTTTTGCTGCATTGACTAATGCAGATAACAAATGGGATTTTGGTGCTGCTGGTGTTGCATCTGTGGCCTTAATGATAGAGCGGCTGATTGAGTGTTGGGAGCATATTGCGGTCGTGTCAGGTTGCACCATTGTTTACATCAACTTTGCCCCCTTAATCGAACAGGTGAGAAGTTCCTAGTGCAGCTGTCACTTTTGGGAGCCATCTAGATGCGTGTGCATGTGTGATGTTGTAATGACAGCACAAGGGTATGACCACCGGAGATGTTTGACACAGACATTTTTAGCTATCAAATCCTTTTGATTAGGCTACAGACCACACTCCATTCCCATATGGACCAATAGGCACGTAGATGCTTTATTGACCTCCTCAGGAAAATTAAGGATTAGCTAAAGAAGGATTACAAGAAAGCTGCTCTTTATTAATCTATAATACTATGCTTTGAAATGAATCCCACACATTTTCTTAACCCATGTAAAGATGCCTTCATTATCTTAAAAGTGTCATGATCAAACTCCTCCACCGAGTCAATTAGATAGATCTCATTTGCAGAAGGGAAGCTATACTGTATACAGATGAAAGTATCTTGTGACGTGTTATTTTCCTGTTATCTCTATTTTAAGCATCTGAAACTAACTTTGCTAATCTCTAAAGACAGGTGCTGAGAATGAGAAACTGTTGCTGCTGGGTTGTTGAACACCAAGTGTCTTAGTTGACATACTATATGAATACTTGTGACATTCATTTAATGGTTAAACTTCCAAGTATGTTCCCATAGTTCTTCAATATACAGTAAAAGTAAAGTAGCTTAGAAACTTTGCACAGTAAGCCAAACGTCTGGATGTCTGGAGGCTGCAGGAAATTATGGACTGCTGGCCAAAACCAACAAGCAGTCAAAAGGAATAAAAAAAAAAGAGGCTTTGGGTTCATTTCGGTCTGTGTTTTCTAAAACAGCAGCACGGATCTACTCAGACTAGCATGCTATACACAAAAATACCACAATGAATTGTAGCTTAAGCGTTCAGTCTGCAATTTCCTGTGCGCAAAGCTACTTCTGATGAGTCTCAAAAAGGAAAAGCTCCCAAATAACTTTTCTGGAGTGCCGAGGTGAATTGCACGTCATATGTAGGATTACCAAAAAATGGCAGTAAATCTTGAGGCTTGTTTTTCACAAGCAAAGCCAAGAGAAAGTCTAGGATGTCATGGAACACAAAAAGGGCCATTTACACCAAGAATGACAACTATAACGATAACTATAACCATATAGTTAAAGATAAGAGTTAAAGTTAGGAGAAGATAAAAAGAAGAGAATAGTGCAGTCCACACAACAATTACTGTATTACAATAATGACACACAAAAAAACAATATAGTTGGAGTCACTTTCAAAGCATTTTTTCCAGCTGATGAATGATAAAAATATTGACAGCCAATCAGAATCCAGTCGGCTTTTAAGCGCTTGAGCATTGAAAGCTGCAGACATTGTAAGTGCATCATGCACTTAGAATAATCAGAATGTTATCATCTGTTGGTGTGGATGCTAATATAGTTATCGTTCTTGGTGTGAACGGGCCTTAAGGGTCTATTTCTGTGCATCTATTTGAGATCGTTATGTCAGCGGTCCTAATGGATCAGTTAGGTGACAGCTAATTGTTTGCGATGCGTCACCAGTCGCTTTCTGTCCAGATAAAGTAAACAGCTTGAAGGTGTCGCACTTATTAATGAGTGCAAAGATAGCAAATAAATTCAGACTGGATTTGAATCTATGTTTAGTAACTTTAATTAATAGTACTATCTTAAAACCGGTATGATGTCAAGCAGTCGAGGAGCAGCTTATAATATGGATATTTGCAGCCATTGCAGTGAACTCAAAAGCTCTCTCTTTATCGCTGCTGCAAGTTTATTTTGAGCCAGTGCTGTCTCTCTTTGATCACCAGTGTTCCCTATGGTAAAAACCCAAGAGTGAGGCCAGCGAAACAGTTGAGGGCATTTGTGGAGGGTAAAGATAATGGACAATAGACAGAATCACCTTTCAACACCTCTTTAAATACATTGGGAATAAAATTAAAGAGCCAGTAAATCACTCTCGCCTCCATGCTAATGTGGCGTCACTTTACATCTGTCCTGCCAAGCCTGTAGCTTTTCCTCACATTTGTCCTTGTCAGTAGACTCAACACATGCAGTGTGTATATTTAAATCTCGAAAGAAAGTCAGATAATTGAAGCTGAAGTGTGCATTTTTTCAGTGCTAAAAACCTTCTCCTATCGCATTTTAATGTATAAGGAAGACTATAAGTAAAGCCATTTACCCGTGCTTAAATTAGACGCTTTTAAGTGGATTTCCTGGTCATTGTTTTTGCTATTCCTACTGGTACAGAAATTACACACTGCACTAAAATGGCCAATTTTCAACTGGTCAATCGTGACATTCAGAACTTTGATACTTCCTAATAGAGTTCATCAGTGCCTTCCACTTTTCTAGTGGCCTTGGCTTTGGAAATGTTTTTCCCATTCATTTTTCCATATGGAATTTTGTCTTCGTTTAAGATTTATAAGCCATGAATCAAACAACCAGCTATCAGCGAGGTGAATCACAACATTACAAAGACAAAAGATTACAAGACTGTCTACTTAATGGCTTTAATGAGGGAAAAATGACATAATCAAATAAAAGATGACAAACTAATATAAAACTGCTGATTTCAAGAGGTTGATTTTGTATATAGAAACAATGTTATTGCACAGTATGCATATACTAATATACATATAAAGTAGTTTGAGAGTGTATGGAGACTGTCATTCCCATCATGGGCAGATGCTAAAGGAGTTCCCTTTCATGGGAACTTCGAACTGCGTCCTCTAGGGGTCGCTATGGGGAACGCCTCGTTGTGACCCATGTCTGAAGCATACATTGAAAAAACATCAACTCATTGGAACGTTCTCATTAGGGAACGAGACACTGCGTCCTCTAGGTTTCTTGCCATGCTGCGGACGCAAGCTTCAGACGAAGAAGTGAATGATGTGTGCTCCCGGCGCCTATTTATACTATAGTCGCACCGGTAGTGACGTCATGGCTGTCGCCGGCCAACGAGTTGGTGTTTTTTCAATGTATGCTTCAGACACTGGTCACGATGAGGCGTTCCCCATAGCGACCCCTAGAGGACGCAGTGTCTCGTTCCCTACTCAGGGAACCATGGTTACATAAGTAACCTGAGACGATTTCTTTGCAGAATCACAGGAAATGTAGTTTTTACCAGGATTTTTTTGAAAAATTCAACAAAAGCATATACCATCAATTAACAACCTTATAGCTCACAGTAGGTCTGTCATCAAAATGAATTAGATTTTTACTTCTGCAACCCGAGTGTTGTACTGTCTTGCATGGCAACATTTCTCATCGGTAACTGAAACTGGTGCTACTTTCATGTCTCTTGCATCACACTGTAGACTCACACATTTTGTTTTGTACAGCGCAAATGATGCCATCTTACATTTCAGTTATCGACTGTAGTAAAAATCACTTCGGATGTTTACCGTATTAATATTACTCAAATATTGTTGCATTGTTGGCTGATTGCCATAATTATTTTTTTTTCTGGTGGAAGTTTTAAGATAATATATAGGTAGGTAAGAAAATCAAAAACAAAGTCAACTCAAATCAATATTTAGTTGTGTAATAAACAGTATAATGTACAGTTAGCCAGCCATTATCACAAAATAAACAGACTGTAAATTATTATTAAGAATAATGACAGACTGTCTGTTGATGATCCCTCACATAAACATGATCAGCCTTGTAGACTGACATTTATTCCATAATTAATTCCTGATGTGCCTTTAAACAAACCTTTAGTGCTTATTTTTCCAGGTTGTAGCCTGACAAACCGTGATTTAAAGATATGGAAATTTTAATACTGCCCAGCCAAACCATCTTAATGTCCCAGAGAATAAACATCTCAATGTAGATGGATGAGTGGGGATTTACATACAGTTTTTAAAGTAAAGCAAGCCCTTGTAACACTATAAACTCTTTTATAAAAAATCTAGAACAAACATGGTAACAGCTCATAAAACTTTTTAAAAATGTCATTTTTTAATGATTACAACTTTTTTGTAATTTGCTGGTCTGAATGGTTTTCATTTTGTTACAGGCACATATGTGAGAGGCTACAAGCGACAATGTCAAAGACACAGAAATCAAAGTCCAGGTCTCACTCTCGCTCGGCCTCCAGATCAAGATCCCATTCTGATTCCCGCTCCCGTTCCAGATCACAAAGCAGCTCTAGATCTAGATCCAGGAAACGCAGATATTGGTAAGTGTCTATGCTAATTAAATAGAAGCTACTGGCTTTGCAATCATCATGGCATACAAAATATTTTGTAAATGAAAAATTTGATGGTTACCATTAATGCAGCGTACAAAGCAGGTGTGTGCAGATGCTGGATGAAGGAGTTGGTTTCAATTATTAATTTCAGTTTTGAGTCAGACTTTGTACTTTCAAGTTTCAGTCATCACTTTCAGTGACGTGTTGTGGATTTAAATACGTAACAGAATGAATAGGAAAGAAGGGATGTGTTGTAATATAATTTCTAAGAGGAAAAAAACTAATTAAATTATCAGTAATCATTTCCATTTTCCTGACTACTAGGTCATTCATGCAGATTCATTTAGCCTCTTTTGCTGTCTTCCAATCAGGCCCACGGAATTAGCTCACAATTCTGTGTAAATAAACCCAGAAAATGCAAGAAGAAAGATTCCATCTGGGCCTACTTATAATCTTGTGCTTGGTGAACAATGAACATTAGCTACTCATTCTGACCATACTACAAAGTACAAATCTAAACACAATAGGGCTTACTGTGTCTTGACAGATGTGCTTAAGGATTGAGTGGGTTGGCAAACTGTTAACTTCTCACTTTGTTCATAAACACACAATGGAACATTGTAAACATGTGACTCAGCTTCCCCTCCATGACTCGTTTTAAATTAAAATTAATATCCCAGTCTCAGCCGTCTAGCCACAGCTGCCAGGCCAAAGTTATGTAAGGTACACCTCCATACATAAATGAAAGCACCCTGTGCTTTTATACTCCGGCTTCCTCACTTGTTGAAAAGGGGCTGCTCATTCACTGTGATTTTACTCTCCATGTGTTCGTCAGCATTGCATAAAGTCTGATATTTGGGAAGGGCTGTGGCTTTGGAAAGGCTCACCACACTTTCTTATTTCCCGTGCTAAAATTGTACTTCCCTGCACATTCTCATAGGACTGCTGGTTTTGTGCTTACAACACAGTGGAGCCCGTTAGGTAGCCAAATGTAAATTGCCTCTGCCAAAAAACTGCTGCTCTGTATTAGACAAAAACGGATACATATTTGTGGTACTTTGGTTTTTTGTTTTAAATATTTTTGAGGATGCATGATTTTTTTCCCATAAGCATGGATCCTTTTTCCTGTGTGGTTGACAGTGTACTTTGAGGCCAGTCGGAGAGATGTACAATGTTGATTTTTCATGCAAATGGAATCCGTAGAGGGTCAAATCTGATGTCCCTTATTTGTGAGCCTGGCCTCTCACTGCTGACCACAGTTTCAGAGAGATGCCACAGCTGGAAAAAGCTTGATGCATGCATGTCATATGAATGAAGCATAGCTGTATGGTTTTGAATGAAGTCAAACTGTCATAAGGTCATAAGTGGATGAAAATGCAGTCATTTCCAAATTATAAATACCCTGTTTCGGAGAAAGCAAAGTACTAAATAAAAGGGACAGTTTGTCCAAAGTTTGTCCATTTACTCACCCTCATGTCATTCCAAATCTGTATTTCTTTTTTCTTCTGTGGAACATAAAAGAATTGTACTAGTTGCTTTTTCAAGTGCTATTGCAGTTAAAGGTTTCAAGCTTTAAAAAGACGCAAAACTCTATTAAAGTTGTCGATATGACTTTTGCACAGAGGAGATTTCAGGTCTTCTGAAGTCTTATGATAGCTTTGTGTGACAAACAGACCAAAAATTATGTCATTCTGAATTATCTTGTGAGATGTGAGCTACAATATCAAGGTTTTCAGTCAATAATGACTTAAATTTGGTCAGTATCTCACATAAAGCTATCATATGACTTTAGACGACATGCCGTTCAGTGTATGAGTCATATGGATGACTTTTATGTTGCTTTTGTACCCTTTAGAAGATTAAATGCCTCAGTTTCCATTCATTGTAATAACAGGGAAAAGTGCAACCAGTACAATTAAAATGTCTGCTTTTGTGCTTCCCAGAAGACAGAAAATGATATAGGTTTGGAATTACATGAGAGTGACTAAACAATTACTTAAATCAATTTACCTTAACTAGTGGATAAATAGCTTTTCAAATAAGGAAGCTGTTGTAATTGTTACCTTCAGTTAAAGTCTGCTCTCTGTACAAAGCTAATGTGTTGTAACTGGCAGGCTGAGAACCTCCTCTTTGCTTCGTAGAAAAGAGAGTAGAAATCTTTCCAATATGACCCATGTGACTGACTCTTTCCATCCACGCTCACTAGAGGATATGTAAAGTCCCTCTTTCTCACTGTGAGAGTATCATGTTGCTCTGTGCACTACCTTCTTACTCTGTATTCCAATGAAAAAGCACATCAGGTGAGTACAAAACCAGCCGAAACTGTAGATTATTGTTAATGTCATTATGTTTGTAGTTGTTTGTTGGATTGTAATTCGGTTGCAGGGTGCTTCAGTTGGATAATCATTTGCAACACCGTTTCACTTTCCAAATGACAAAAAAATCCACTCTACTAGAATGACAGGTTTTAATACAATGCTAGACATAATTGCATGTCTTCTGTAATTTTTTTGTCTGACACAGTTGACGTGTGCATAATGTTGAAATGTTTCAGTGTCTGTTCATTTCCCAATGAGATTATATTCTATAAATTATACATATTGAATATTCTATAGATCAGAGTGCAATGCACAGTATGAAGTACTTGCATGTGCAAGTTGTTTAGGTGATTTATCAGTGTTTGTGATATGTTAAGGCATGCTGAAATGGACTGCTTTACAGAGAGACCAGAACTATTTAATTTAGATGTGTTCATAGATAGAACAACAGGGCCACCGTGTGGCTAAAGTTGACCTTGCACCCAGAGCTTTTATTTGTAATTGATCATAGCAGCAGTGTATACTACCTGAAATAATTCTATGAAATAGTGTTACACTAATTATTGATCTTAAATCGTAAATCGAAACAATTATAGAAAATATGAAATAAATATTTCTTGTATATTTGTAAAAATTTACTGCTATATTCATTGGCCTTTTTGCTTTAGAAATGAATGTTATCAGTTATTAAAGGGATAGTCAACCTTTTATTGTTGTGGTTGTTCATTTAATAACATTCATTTATTATTATTATTATTATTATTATTATTATTATGCATTCTTTTAAGAGAGTCTTTTTCATACAACTACTGGGCTTTCTAGCTACAAAAAGGATAAAAACACTATAAAAGCATTATAGAAAATTGTTTATTTGTGTGAGGAAGTGGCCCACAAGTCATTATTTACTGTTATTTTGAAAAATTACCTAAAGCATTTAGTTGGACATCAATAAAATGAATGTCATTTGTTCTAAAGTGTCTCATAACCAAATTTCTTGACATTATAACCAAATTACATTTGAATAAAATTTGATTTGAGATCTGCAATGGAGGTAAAGATTAGTAGTGAAAATCTTTGGTCTGTTGTTGTCACGCAGAGGTATCTTGAGGCTCCAGAAGAAGATGTATAAGCTACTTTTATGTTTTGTTTATTTTTTTTTCTCTTTCTCTCTCTCTCGCTCGCTCTCTCTCTCATATCTCTCATAGTTGATCTATGAGATCTCATAGTTGTAAAGAAAAAAATCTAAGTAAAAAAAAATGTAAATTCTTTTGTTGTTTTCCTTGGAAAAACACTATAGCATATAATGATAGCATATAATGTCTCTTTGCGTCATTTTCTATATCCTAAAGAGTTTTGCTGACTCTTGCTGGTTCTTCTTTTTGTTGTCTTCAAGCTCTAGGTCTCGCTCTCGGTCAAGATCCCATTCTCCGTCCCACAGCCGGGAGCGGAACCACACACGGGAGTACCAGAATCAACGTGAGTTTCGAGGCAACCACAGAGGCTTCCGGAGGCCATATTACTTTCGGGGCAGAGGTCAGGGCTTTTTCCGTGGCCGCTTTCAGCGTGGTGGAAGGGGTGGATATAATAACTACCGACCCAAAAACTGGCAGAACTTCCGGCAGCACCATCAGCAGCAACAGCAGCAGCAGTACCACCCCAACAGCCCCAAGAGGGGCCGCTCGCGTTCACGCTCTCCCAAGAAGCAGTCAAAAAGTCCTCAGTCCCGCAGCCATTCCCGTCGCTCTGACAGGTCATCCTCAGGGAGATCGCCACAGTCGCACCACTCTTCCTCCTCCAACTCTGGGTCTGCCAAACGCAGTTGCAAAGAGGACACCTCTGTGCCAGAAGAAACCCACGGAGGAGGAGATGGGGCTCTGGCAGAGCAGGTTGGAGGCTCTCCAGTGGCCAAAGGGAACTCTGATGGAGACAGGGCTGTGGAGAACTGTCAGGTTTTGAGGAACCATGACACTAGTCCTAAAAAGGCAAATCCGCAGGTTTGCTCCACTGTCACTAATGACCAACCAATGGACTCTGCAACTAATGCGACAATTCCTGCTCATAATGCTCCTAATAAAGGTGCCACCACCTGGCAGAGTGTTGAAACTGCACCTTCAAACACCAGCCCCATAAAGAAAAGCCTTACACCAGTTTTCAATGGTTTTGGGCTCTTTACAAATATTGACCAACAGACAGATGATACAATTGCTATCTCCACTGCGTTTTTGAAGTAAGTTTGCTTTCTTTTAATGAAAAACTGTTGCTTATTTGTCAGTTTGTACACATCCTAAAAGTTTGGAATTATAGAAGTCTCTAAGGCTCACCAAGGCTGCATTTATTTGATAAAAAATACAGTAATATTATGAAATATTATTACAATTTAATGTAATTGTTTTCTGTTTAAAAATATTTCAAACTGTATTTTACTTCTGTGATTACAGTTGAATTTTCTGAATTTTCAGCCATTACTCCAGTCTTCAGTGCCGCATGATAATTCAGAGATCATTCTAATACTAATATGCTGATTTGGTGCACAGGAAACATTTCTTATTATTGTCAATGACACACAAATTGATCAAAAGTGACAATATTATTATAAATGACATAAGACGTAATGTTACAAAAGATGCTGTTTATTTGAACTTTTTATTGATCAAAGAATCCAGAAAAAGGAAATAAAAATAAATAAATATTAAAGAAGTTTTCAACGCTGTGTCACACCCCATTGGACTTTTTCATCCCTCATGTGCTCTGTGTGACCTAGTTTCCCTCATGTTTGATTGTGTCATTTAGTTCAGGTGTGTGTCATTAATTATCTTCATTTGCTCCCGTATTTAAAGTGTAGTCTGTCCTGTCTTCCTTTGTCCGGTATTGTTTAATGTTACCCTGTGTGTTAGACCCTCTTCATCGTGTGGATTACCATTAAAAGGATTTGTTGTTATAATCTTCGTGGTGCCTTCGTCTCCCTAACAGTAGTATCGTGACAGAATACCAGACCAAGAAAAAAGAAAGGAATGGAATGGGCGGCGAAATTCTCAATTGTGGCTCGGGAGAGCCACGACCTGGTAACGTTCGCTCTGGGATTTACTCGTCTTGCCATCACGTCCTCATTTGATGATGAGACGCTGAAATCCCTGTTCCGGATCGGGGCAAATTACCATCGCCCCGTGAACCTCCCAGACACCCCTGGACTGAACTGGAGGGAGGCCATGTTTTGGTGTCTGGAGAGCGTCCTACCCCGATCCGGAGCACGACAGGACCCAGAGCCCAGCCCACCATCACCCCGCTGCGCGGAGCAAAAGCCAGAGCCCACCGATGACGGAGAGCCTGAGCCCGCCGCGACTGCATAATGGAGCGACAGAGTTGAGGATCGCCCTGGAGCCAGAGCCTGTGACGTCAGACCAGGTGCGAGAGCCAGCTACAGAGCTCGCCACGGGGGAGATCGCTATCTACAGCAAGAGCGTGGAGGGAAGCTCCGCCCACTGCACCATGGCTGAGGGTGAGCCAAGCTCAGTGGACTATGATCGGGATGTATATGCAGACATGCCCCCTCTTCTCCCGCCTTCGTCTGAACTCTCTGTCTGCCCTGAACTATCTGTCTGCGCTGAACTGTCTATCTGCCTGTGGGACAACGACCATGGAGGTCAACCCCCTGTTACATTCGCTCCCGGTGTTGGGAGTGGCCTTGTGATGTGTGTGGGAAGCACACACTGTTCCTGAGCCCCCTGAGCATCCTGAACTCCCGACCAGCCTCCCTCTCCCACCACCTCTGCACCAGTCCTCACCATTGCCACCGCTGTCTCCTGGCAGCCCCTCTGCTCACCCTCAGCCCATCATCTGTGCGGTGGGATCGCCGCGGGTCTGCCAGTCTCCATCCCTTGTCTCCGCCTCCAGCCTCTAAGTTCAGGACTCCGCCTCGGCCCTTCGACCCAGCGGCTCCGCCATGACTCCTAGCTCCCTCCTCTCCGCCGTGGCCCATCAGTCCACCGGCTCCGCCGGGGTCCCTTGTCCCTCCAGCTCCGCCTTAGTCTGTCGTCGACCATCTGCCGCCTCAGGACTCCACTCCTCCGGCTACACTTCGTCCCTCCATCCCTCTGCCTCTGTCAGGCTCCTCCTTCCCTCTGGCTCCACCTTGGTCCTCTGTCGCTCCGGCTCCACCGCGGCCTTTTTTTTCTCTTTCTCTCTCTCTCGCTCGCTCTCTCTCTCATATCTCTCATAGTTGATCTATGAGATCTCATAGTTGTAAAGAAAAAAATCTAAGTAAAAAAAATGGAAATTCTTTTGTTGTTTTCCTTGGAAAAACACTATAGCATATAATGATAGCATATAATGTCTCTTTGCGTCATTTTCTATATCCTAAAGAGTTTTGCTGACTCTTGCTGGTTCTTCTTTTTGTTGTCTTCAAGCTCTAGGTCTCGCTCTCGGTCAAGATCCCATTCTCCGTCCCACAGCCGGGAGCGGAACCACACACGGGAGTACCAGAATCAACGTGAGTTTCGAGGCAACCACAGAGGCTTCCGGAGGCCATATTACTTTCGGGGCAGAGGTCAGGGCTTTTTCCGTGGCCGCTTTCAGCGTGGTGGAAGGGGTGGATATAATAACTACCGACCCAAAAACTGGCAGAACTTCCGGCAGCACCATCAGCAGCAACAGCAGCAGCAGTACCACCCCAACAGCCCCAAGAGGGGCCGCTCGCGTTCACGCTCTCCCAAGAAGCAGTCAAAAAGTCCTCAGTCCCGCAGCCATTCCCGTCGCTCTGACAGGTCATCCTCAGGGAGATCGCCACAGTCGCACCACTCTTCCTCCTCCAACTCTGGGTCTGCCAAACGCAGTTGCAAAGAGGACACCTCTGTGCCAGAAGAAACCCACGGAGGAGGAGATGGGGCTCTGGCAGAGCAGGTTGGAGGCTCTCCAGTGGCCAAAGGGAACTCTGATGGAGACAGGGCTGTGGAGAACTGTCAGGTTTTGAGGAACCATGACACTAGTCCTAAAAAGGCAAATCCGCAGGTTTGCTCCACTGTCACTAATGACCAACCAATGGACTCTGCAACTAATGCGACAATTCCTGCTCATAATGCTCCTAATAAAGGTGCCACCACCTGGCAGAGTGTTGAAACTGCACCTTCAAACACCAGCCCCATAAAGAAAAGCCTTACACCAGTTTTCAATGGTTTTGGGCTCTTTACAAATATTGACCAACAGACAGATGATACAATTGCTATCTCCACTGCGTTTTTGAAGTAAGTTTGCTTTCTTTTAATGAAAAACTGTTGCTTATTTGTCAGTTTGTACACATCCTAAAAGTTTGGAATTATAGAAGTCTCTAAGGCTCACCAAGGCTGCATTTATTTGATAAAAAATACAGTAATATTATGAAATATTATTACAATTTAATGTAATTGTTTTCTGTTTAAAAATATTTCAAACTGTATTTTACTTCTGTGATTACAGTTGAATTTTCTGAATTTTCAGCCATTACTCCAGTCTTCAGTGCCGCATGATAATTCAGAGATCATTCTAATACTAATATGCTGATTTGGTGCACAGGAAACATTTCTTATTATTGTCAATGACACACAAATTGATCAAAAGTGACAATATTATTATAAATGACATAAGACGTAATGTTACAAAAGATGCTGTTTATTTGAACTTTTTATTGATCAAAGAATCCAGAAAAAGGAAATAAAAATAAATAAATATTAAAGAAGTTTTCAACGCTGTGTCACACCCCATTGGACTTTTTCATCCCTCATGTGCTCTGTGTGACCTAGTTTCCCTCATGTTTGATTGTGTCATTTAGTTCAGGTGTGTGTCATTAATTATCTTCATTTGCTCCCGTATTTAAAGTGTAGTCTGTCCTGTCTTCCTTTGTCCGGTATTGTTTAATGTTACCCTGTGTGTTAGACCCTCTTCATCGTGTGGATTACCATTAAAAGGATTTGTTGTTATAATCTTCGTGGTGCCTTCGTCTCCCTAACAGTAGTATCGTGACAGAATACCAGACCAAGAAAAAAGAAAGGAATGGAATGGGCGGCGAAATTCTCAATTGTGGCTCGGGAGAGCCACGACCTGGTAACGTTCGCTCTGGGATTTACTCGTCTTGCCATCACGTCCTCATTTGATGATGAGACGCTGAAATCCCTGTTCCGGATCGGGGCAAATTACCATCGCCCCGTGAACCTCCCAGACACCCCTGGACTGAACTGGAGGGAGGCCATGTTTTGGTGTCTGGAGAGCGTCCTACCCCGATCCGGAGCACGACAGGACCCAGAGCCCAGCCCACCATCACCCCGCTGCGCGGAGCAAAAGCCAGAGCCCACCGATGACGGAGAGCCTGAGCCCGCCGCGACTGCATAATGGAGCGACAGAGTTGAGGATCGCCCTGGAGCCAGAGCCTGTGACGTCAGACCAGGTGCGAGAGCCAGCTACAGAGCTCGCCACGGGGGAGATCGCTATCTACAGCAAGAGCGTGGAGGGAAGCTCCGCCCACTGCACCATGGCTGAGGGTGAGCCAAGCTCAGTGGACTATGATCGGGATGTATATGCAGACATGCCCCCTCTTCTCCCGCCTTCGTCTGAACTCTCTGTCTGCCCTGAACTATCTGTCTGCGCTGAACTGTCTATCTGCCTGTGGGACAACGACCATGGAGGTCAACCCCCTGTTACATTCGCTCCCGGTGTTGGGAGTGGCCTTGTGATGTGTGTGGGAAGCACACACTGTTCCTGAGCCCCCTGAGCATCCTGAACTCCCGACCAGCCTCCCTCTCCCACCACCTCTGCACCAGTCCTCACCATTGCCACCGCTGTCTCCTGGCAGCCCCTCTGCTCACCCTCAGCCCATCATCTGTGCGGTGGGATCGCCGCGGGTCTGCCAGTCTCCATCCCTTGTCTCCGCCTCCAGCCTCTAAGTTCAGGACTCCGCCTCGGCCCTTCGACCCAGCGGCTCCGCCATGACTCCTAGCTCCCTCCTCTCCGCCGTGGCCCATCAGTCCACCGGCTCCGCCGGGGTCCCTTGTCCCTCCAGCTCCGCCTTAGTCTGTCGTCGACCATCTGCCGCCTCAGGACTCCACTCCTCCGGCTACACTTCGTCCCTCCATCCCTCTGCCTCTGTCAGGCTCCTCCTTCCCTCTGGCTCCACCTTGGTCCTCTGTCGCTCCGGCTCCACCGCGGCCTTCCGGATCCCCGCCTCTGCCTCAGTTGCCGGGGCCATCTGCTCCCTTCCTCCACCATGGCTCCTCCCTCCGTCGGCTCCTCCGTGGGCCACCATCAGGGCTGTGGCCTGGGTCACACCTGGCTCCTCCTGCTCCCTCCTGGCTTCTCCCTGGCTCCTCCCTCCGTCAGCTCAACCCTGGACTTTGGTTGTCATCATCCTCCTCCCGGGTGTCCGTCCTCCACCTGTCTTGTCTGCCTGCCCTTCGCCGTCCCTTGTCACCATCCCTTCTCCACTCCTTGTGTCCTCCTCCTATGTCCCCCTCCGTCCCTCCCTTTGTCCCCACGGCGTGAGGTCGAGCCTTCCGGGAGGGGAGCGGTCTGTCACACCCCATTGGACATTTGTTCTGTTTTCATCCCTCATGTGCTCTGTGTGACCTAGTTTCCCTCATGTTTGATTGTGTCATTTAGTTCAGGTGTGTGTCATTAATTAATCTTCATTTGCTCCCGTATTTAAAGTGTAGTCTGTCCTGTCTTCCTTTGTCCGGTATTGTTTAATGTTACCCTGTGTGTTAGACCCTCTTCATCGTGTGGATTACCATTAAAAGGATTTGTTGTTATAATCTTCGTGGTGCCTTCGTCTCCCTAACAGCAGTATCGTGACAGACTGATAATATTAAGAGCGATCATTAATTGAAAATCATGTGATGCTGAAGACTGGAGTAATGGCTGCTGAAAATTCAGCTTTGCCACCACGGGCATAAATTACATTTTAAAATATTTTAAATTAGAAAATAGTTATTTTAAATTGTAATAATATTTCAAAATATTAAATACAGTTTTTACTGTATTTTTAATCAAATAAATGCAAACTTGCTGAGTGACTTATTTTAAAAACAAAAAAATTGTAGTTATTCCAAACTTTTTACCAATAGTGTATATCATTTCATTATTTATCCTAGGGCTGGGTATTATTGCAGGCTTCCTCATTCGATTCCATTTAGTCTCTGTCTGCTAATGCTGTATATCATAAAGGGCAATTTCAGATTGATTCAAATCAGTAACTCATCTTTTTAAACCATTCATAAAACAAATCATCCCATAAGAGTCATTAATTGCCAGAATCAGGGCTACACTGGATGCATTGTATATTTTTGATTCACTAAATAGGACTGATTCATGAGACTGATTCATAGTAGTCAATTGTTCAAACAAAGCCCTATTTCTGCGCTATTTCTTCCCATTTCTACCCAGCCCTAGATTAATTTGTCTTGTACATACTGTGTTTTAGGCCTTTCAAGCGAATTAAATGACAGATGTTCATCATTTCAATGGATTATATGCATTTGAAATTTGCTTTCTATTTTCTTTTTCTTTTTTACTTTTATTTTAGTCAGTGTAAGAGTGGAAATAACACAATAAATCCTGTGTGTGTGCCAGACAAAAAGTAAGATTGCACAGTTGGGTTTGCGATCTGCCCTTCAAATGCATCAACAGAGCTGTTGGAAGAAAGAGCCAACACACATGAAGTGCTAGATATGCCTTGTTTGCAAATGTCAGCTCACAATCTGTCATTTAGATGTTCTAAAAAGGTCTAAAAGGGTTATATTTGCACTTTGCAAATGGATGAAGTGAAATTTTCCCAGCCTCACACACACTTGTTTACCTCTTTCACAGTGGAAGCCATTCATTTGTGCACGGTAAAATGAACAAATCCATTACAGTTTACGAATAGTTCTGTCAATTTGACTTGGTAGAAGTCCTTGGTCACGTCAAACTGACAACAGATGCGTCTGAGCACGTTATTGAAAATAACAATAAACTGAAAATTTCTTTCTCTCGTTGACTAGATTTCTGGAGGAGCAAAATCTTAAAAAACAGGCCTCTACATGGGACGACAACACACATAAAGGGAAAAGTAATGGAGATATAGTATGTGATAAAGAAAATGGAGAAATGTTTGAAAAGGGCATTGAGTTGTCTCGCACTGTAGATCACGACAACGCAGGAGAGAAGGAGAAATCCAAATCTGCCAAGAGTGGTGATGGTAATAAGTTATCCATAAGCTCCATTAAAAGGGGTTCACGAAATGGCCCGACACTTCTGTGCGAGGATGGCGAGGACGATGATGAAGAAATGGAGATGTCTGATAGGGTGAGGGATATGGAAAATGATCCCTGCAAAAGCAAAGTCATGGTGTCCGCTCGTGAAATGTTCGAGAATCGTATCAGGAGGATGCAGGACATGGCGTGGGATGATGAGCTGGAAGCTCTCCTGCTCTGCCATAAACAGGAAAGAGCAGCGAATTTACTAGCTGCTCTATCTAAGAGAGACCAGCTCAGTGGCATGTTTAAGGATCCCTCACCTGAAAAGCTCTCTAATGTAAAACGAAAGGAGAAAACCACGCTAAGTTCCTCTTCTAAACCCACACTGCTGCCCAGGAGGAGCTCTGAGAACCGTGAGCAAGAGATGTTTGTGGTTATGAACGAGGAATCCCCACAAAGAGCTTCAGTGAAAAGAGGAAGTGAATTCAGTGTGAGGATGGATTATCTAAGTGATGACCTTGCAAGGTAAATTATTTTCGTTTCCCTCCAAGATCTCAGCAAGGACCTTTTGCTTCTACTTGCATCTTCACAAAACTTTGTGCATATGACTGCTTCTGACTATCAGATTTGAATTCTATTTCATTTTGCCTTTCCTAACCGTTGTTGTATTTGACAGGACGTCTGTTTTGAGCAATGAAAGAAGGAATCTTCTGGATTTACTGCATCTCGATAAGAAGGATTTGGAGTTTCAATCTGTCCTTCAGCATCTTCAGGCTCAGCAGTCACCCAAAAGCCCATCTGAGCTGTATGCCCAACACATAGTTTCAATTGTCCATCACATTAAAGGTGACTGAAACTGAGGACTGATGTCTTTTGCAGTCAAGTTTCTGAGGGGGTACACTGTATTCTAAAAATGAAATGTATTCATTTAATAAATATTTTTTAGCTTTTTGTTTTGTTTTGTTTATTCAGGTTTTATTACTTGATGAAATGCTTTATTCATTTATTATATTTAAAAAGTATTTATATTACTAATTCATAATTTAATAAAAAAATATCAATTATTTTTTGTCCGCCCACAGCTCAATATTTTCCTTCCTCTGGATTGACCCTAAATGACCGATTTGCCATGTACCAGAGACGAGCTGCTGAGAAAGAATTCATGAAGCAGAGAAAGAGTCCAGAGATACACAGGTACAAAAATTCAGGGACAACTTCCCAGGCTGCTTTCTCATGCACATATTAGTAATTTATTTGTTTTGACAATTTCTACGGCTCTAAGAAAGGAGGATCGACATTTATCAAAATATTCCTCTCTCCACCTCTTTTTTTTCACAGGAGAATTGATGTTTCTCCCAGTGCTTTTAAGAGGCACTCTCTTCGGTTTGATGAGATGAAAAGCTCCAAGGAAAACAGCTTCAAGGTGACCGAACATTTTGAAATATGACGTATTTTGGAAAAGAATGCTGCTCGAGTGATCCAGCCAGAGCATTCTTAGGCTTCCTTCTCACTCTAAACTCTGTTTCTGATGAGAGATGCATAAAAGTCCAAATGTGAGATGCAAAAAGAGGTGCATTCAGGTTGTTGTGTTGTAAATGCCCCCTCAACGTTTGATGGTAACCTTTTACTATGGGTACAAGCCTTCCTAAGAGGCAAGAAATCAGGGGTCAGAAATGGAAGTGACCAGTTGTTCCCATATCAAATCCATTCAAAGGACTCTAAGCAAAAGTCATAGTAAGTATTCCTCTTCAAAGCCTGCAAAGAAAAAGTGAGGTGTTTAGGCCAAGTAAAAACAACATACTTTCATCAGCACCAATGAAAGTATATCTGCTGTGGTCCTGTAATGTTGCCTCCTGTACTATTTTGTTTTGTTAAATGTCTTTTTTTTTATTTTGGTGAGCAAGTAAGAGGAAATCCAAGTGTTACCTTTGCGGCCTGTTGCCATTTCTGAGAAATACTGTTTAATTAGCCTGTTGAAAGACTGTGTGAAGCCAAAATGCCACTTAAAATGATATTAGAAAAGGTCTCTTCCTCTCATCCATTTGCATGGTTGTTTTAATTCAGCTGTTGCCATGTTTTTCTTTTTGGTCCCGCCCCATGCAATGCTACATGAAGCTACTGGAACGCTGCTAACCCTCATCTGGCCAAAATATCTCTTTCTCCTCACCACAGGTCGATGGTAAAAAATCTAAAGGTGATTCAGTGGACCTTCGGCTGGATATTGAGCGCAGAAAGAAATACTTGAGTGGGGAGAGAGAGCACAGAGAGGAAGAGTATGGAGGAAGAGTATCGAGGGAATCTCCAGGTTCAAGCAAGGAAATATCCACTGAGAAAAACTCAAAGAACCACAAACAACCGAAGTAAGCTGCTGTATAGGCATGTGAGAGTGATCAGAAATAAAGAGGTTCTGCTATGAGTTGTTCAGTTATAGAAAACAGAATTAAGAGAGACTTAAACGGTTGAAGCTGCTGCCATTTTGGTGACTTTTTTGGTGACAAAAATAATAAGCTGACAGTTGTATTTTTGTTTGGGTTTGTTGTGACCTCTCAAGTGAAAAAAATCCTGCCTTGGTGATAATGACTTCTCTAAATGTAGTATTTTGATCAACCAATAAACAATTAGCAATTTCAGATAAAATTTTACTTGCCTCGACATTAAAAGAATGGTTGAGTCAAGTAAAGATTAAGCAAGATGAAACCGTCAAGAAGTCCATCTTGAGCCTCTCAAGAGGCCTTAAAAACATATATAAAAAGGCCTGGAGATGTGTCCACACACATCAGTCTGCAGCGACAAGAAATGAGAGTTGGTGATGTGAGGCAACATAAATGACAGAAATCGTTGGCAGTGCGAATGTTGAGCAGAGTTGAATTTTATACAAATGAGCTGCAATACGATGCAGCGACTTCCAATGGGAGTGGAGCTTACGTGATTTTAACCTCCTGATACCGTCAAGTTTGAATGCCTGCTTGTGCCCAATAGGACAGCCACTTGGTCACCTTCAGCTATTAAATCACTGTCAGTGTGAACGCACCTTTTTGCCTTTCTGGTCAGCTGGATATATGGAATATGTTGGATAAAGGCTGTCAAGTGTTTAAAAAATGTCCTGATTTCCTTCTGGTA
Organism: Sinocyclocheilus anshuiensis; assembly: GCF_001515605.1. Lineage (NCBI taxonomy): Eukaryota > Metazoa > Chordata > Actinopteri > Cypriniformes > Cyprinidae > Sinocyclocheilus > Sinocyclocheilus anshuiensis. Next base: position 3,436,895 of record NW_015548184.1, read on the forward strand.
AAGATTAATTTATAGTTGGTGGAGAAGCAAATGACCTGATAAAGTCATCTTGCGCATGTTGAAGAACAATAAAAGTTGTTACCTTCAATCCAGTTGATTTTTGAATTGTTAAGACCTGTTAACATTCATGAACAATGTCTGAATCTAATGTTATTTAATTCCTAAGGAAAAACAAGAAGAAACGTGAGCATTCTGAGTCATCTTCCTCATCTTCCTCATCTTCCTTTGTTTACCACGAAGAAGACGCTGAGATCAAGGCAGAAGGTTTCTCCAAAATACAACAGGGGCTTAGAGAGTATGGAGAGCCTGCAGAAAGAGGACGGGCACGAGGAGGCTTTGTACGTTTTGAGTGTATGGAATAACTAAGATGTTTGTTTATTGCTGTGGTACTTAAGGTTGCCATTTGCTGTTTCTCAGCAGCTTAGAATGCGCGGCAGAAGTTGGAACCGAGGACATTTCCATGGAAGCAGTAATGGTGATTCACAGATGAACATGTCAGCAAAGAATGACGACTGGGATCAAGAATACACTCCCAAGAACAAGAAATACTTCCTAGTATGTTGTGATCTTTGTAACACCCATTCTGCTTTCCCTTTCTATTGGAGTTACTAATGGAAAAAATAGTCCCACCTACAACTATATGTTATATAATTGCATCAAGAAGATTCTTGGCAAGTCTGTATTTTTTGTCTTTGCAGCACAGTGAAAGAGATGGTGAAGCTGAGAAGAAGATGATGGACACACGAGGACGTGGTAGCGGTAATGCTCTTCGCGCAAAGGGACGTTTCATCCTCCGGAGGGCCACAAATACCAACACCATCAATAATACGAGCCCTAAATGGGCCCATGATAAATTCCAGACCACTGATGATGATGAGGGCGAACAGCAAGGAGAAGATGTAGAACAGGACCAGTGAGAACAGAGCAGTAACGTTGTTAAGATCCCTCATCATGCTTTAAACACTGCATAAGACTTGTCAGCCTTCACACTTTCAAGAATGGATATAATATTCACATCCATATGCATCTAAAACCTTTTCATAGGAAAGAGGCTTTTTTATTGTATTGCTTTGATTTCCTATTTTCGTGAGGATGCTTTTTGTCAGCTTGGTTGTGTTTTGTGCTTTCTGTGTATCTTTTTTTTTTTTTTTTGTACATGCAAACTCTCAAAAGTTCATAGAAAAATACATAGTATGGAGTTTAAGCAAAGTTATTTAGAGGAGCACATTCATCTAATCATGGCAGACACTGTTAAAGGCAACTTCAAATTTATTTTCTATCCTTAAATCTCTGGAAGAATTAGCACTCCATCTCGAAATCGAGTACCTCCATTGTGAATCCGGTCTCGTTTTTTGCACAAGACTATTAAAACATACAAATGAAACAAACGCAGAACAAAAAGTTAATATCTAAGTAGTGAAAGACTGATTGGATAAGGCAGGCCAGTTGATCAGCTGATATTTGTCCATTTTGAGATTATCATTAACTGATTAAAGGAAGTGTTTATCGCCCCACTTTTTTAGTTTCCAATTTTACTGATAGCTTTGTCTATGGATAGTAAGACATTTTATTTTTTATTTGTGTGTGAATTTTGATTGTGTAATATACAGTACAATTCAACATAATACGACACATATGTAGTTTATTGGCCACACTGCTTTATAGATGTTGATATCAGGCATCAAAAAGCCCATTTTATTTGAGCACTAGTTCAATGGTTAGGTGCCGTTGATACACCATAGTGCCTGAGGTGTAGAATACCAGTATAGAACTATGGCTAGTTATGTACTCATTATTGCTGTTGAAAAAAAAATAGATGTACATATTAATGTGTTGTGGACTTAATTGAAACCCTTGTGTGTCTACCTATAGAAAGGAAGATCATGACTTAATAACTTGTATGAATGACCCAGTCTCGCTATGGGACCAAACTACAGCAGGTAGACATTCATGTCCCAGTCACTGACATGTGGGGGGAAAAGATTTACATTCATCCAACTGCTAGTCAAAGATGTCAACTTTGAAACTGGACAAACAGCCTACAGATAAAGTTAAATGTACATGCACATACAAATGTTTTAAAGACAATTTTTGATTTATTGGGGTGCAAGTTTTTGACAATATGTGTGTGCATCCTGTTTTATTATGGTTTTTCTAATGTGTGTCTTCAAATTGTATGCCTTTTTCTATTGGCTAAGCACCTTTATTTTTGTTTTTGAAGAGTTAAAAGTATAAAGAATATGCTGGCGGGAAAGTGAACAATTTTCATTCATACTCAAAATTGGATTTTAGCTGTCTGGGTTCTGATTTGCACTGTCTGATATAGACATTTTGACTTTTTTGACTTGCATTTATATACTCACAATCAGAAAGAAATAAAAATGCAGCAATTTTACATCTGACTGATTTTTGTGTCAAGTAGAAACAGGAAGTTTTTTTTTTTTTTTTGGTAAATTATCATATTGTGAATTAAGCCTATTTTAATGGTCTCTTAAAAATGCTTTATTATTTCTGTTTAAATTGGCCCGGCATGCTCTAAATAAAAGCATTACAGTCTCAGTACAATCATATCTCTGCTATCTGTTCAATAAAAGTTAAGCGTGGCATAGACTGAAAGAACTATCAACACACTCATATTTAACAATCAGCTCCTTTGTTCAGTAGTAAGGGCACTGATCAGGGAGTCGGCCATTTTAAGGGCTGTCTCAATCGCTAAATCCTTCCAGTGCACTGGAACGTTCGCTTCCTGAAAAATCCCACAATGCACTGCAAAAACTAGGGCGCATAGGCGCTCACTATGCTCCCTTACCGGAAATAACGTCACATTTATGAAGCGCGAAACATAAACCACACGAGCCAACTCGATAAATAGAATGACTTGCGATAGAAGATTTGAAAAGACAAACCGTTTTTTAGTATATTTCAACATAAACGCACATCGCTAGACAGGAATTGAACACATCTAATTAACATTTATAATTAATATTCGGCTTAAATGTTGTAAGAACTTGTACCAGAACGATGTGTTTAAAGAGAATACAAAATAAATATCAAAAAGAGATCGGTCCTGTCTGTTGTTTATTAATTCCAGTGATGACGTTCTACTACACTTATTATAAACGCAACACTTGTTTTTGCCCCCATTTGTCATGAGCTGAACTCAAAGATCTAAGACTTTTTCTATGTACACAAAAGGCCTATTTCTCTCAAATATTGTTCACAAATTAATATTCGGCTTAAATGTTGTAAGAACTTGTACCAGAACGATGTGTTTAAAGAGAATACAAAATAAATATCAAAAAGAGATCGGTCCTGTCTGTTGTTTATTAATTCCAGTGATGACGTTCTACTGTTATCCGTTGACGTTGTACGTAATCATGTCACTGGAATTCGAGTGATCACTGTCCCAACGTGCAGTGAGTCGGGGAACTTACCAGTGCCCGAATTCGTGTACACGATCTACTGATTCACGAGCTAGGGAGCTGATTGAGACGCTCCCTAAGATTACGCTCCTATCAAATCAAGGTTATTTAAACATCAGGTTTTTCCTTGAATTCCTTTCAAGTGAGTACACATGCAGTATTGTCAGTCAGTTTTGCTGTGGCACGTGACACCAGAAGGCTCATACCAACACAAACCTGTCTCACCTGTTACACACTTATCTCTCCTTCTCAGGGTATAAACGTGTCTTGACTAGCTGAGAATTTTTTTTTTTCCCCAACAATGCTAATGTTTGACTAGAAAGAAGGAGGTCCAACGAAGCTTTTGCTGTCTCTGGATTGTGTAATACCACTAAATCAAGCAGGGATTCCATGACACTGAGAACTGAACAGAATCTTCATTGTCAGACTTGGTGCTCTAAACACAGCTTTCAAGGGGCCATGGGTGAGTTTTTAAACTTTGTTTCAAAAAGGTTGTTATGATTTGGCAAGCTGTGGTATTTGTGATACTTGGGTTATGTATAGATATATTTATTTATTTGTATTGCCATTCCAACACCTATGGCTTTTTTAATGGAAAGATCAGTGTATTTTAGAAGAAGCATATATAGTGATTATGTATATATACGGTAGCCAGTGTTCATGTGAATTGTAGTATAATGAGTGTAACATAATTTTGATTAGTAAGCAATAAACGACAAGTGACAGGTTACACCTGTATTATATTTTTGATTTAATATTATTACTAACAATTATCCATAACTGAATGTATTTATTTATTTATTTACTGATTTACTCAGTGTGACGTATGTGGTCAAGAAACTTGAGCTGACAGTTTGACACCAACATCATTATAATGCTGCTTTTTTTTTTTTAGCTCACCTGATCATAAACTACCTGTAATTAAGGCTTAACATTTAGACTGATAAAACACACAAGAGTTTCTTGCCGGAAATCAGATAAAATGCCACTGTGAATCATGCAAACTGCTCTTTATACTGCTATGCATTCTTGAGTTCAAATCATTCAGGTTCAACTCGCATACCTGTAAGCCTGTTGAAACACATTGCTCATGGCTATCCAGCTCCAGTATTGCACTTTAGAATCACATAAATCCTACCACTTCAATCTCTTTGGCATGTTTTTTCATGTCTTTCACATAATTAGATGCATTTGTCTGTAGGGTAAGTATTTCATAAAAGATAAGGCTGATTGAGAAAGTGCAACTGACTCACACTGTGTCTACACCGGACGCGACAGTTGTCGTGTCGCACAGCGCTGCGCCGCAACAGCTAAAGTCTGTCTACACTGGATGCGACAAACATCATAGCTGGCCCAAATGAAATCTGCATTTATTTGAGTGAAAAATCTGTAGAATGGTTATGTTAAAATGTATTTTAGATACTTATAAGTAGCTGAAAACATAATTTGCAAGCCAAAATATTACATATTTCATAAAACACTCCAGTTTACTAACCACCAATGGCTTCACCTCTCTTCTGTCCATTTTAGAGGTGCTTGTGCTTCTGGACTTTGAGGCGACGATGTCAGATGAGTTGACGGTGCATGTGGGAGATGTGGTGAAGAACGTCTCAAAGGGTAAAGAGGAAGGATGGCTGGAAGGGGAGCTGAGAGGAAAGAGAGGCATGTTCCCTAGCAACTTTGCCAAGGTCTGCACCTATTAGAGCACTCTTTCCATAGTAGTCGTAATGGTCATTTTCAAAATGGCTATTCTCTCCTTACAGGAAGTGCCTGTTTACTTAATAGGGGATGGCAACAGAGAGCCAAGAAGCATGAGGAAATGTAAGTTTTTTTGGCGGATTGATTACCATTTGTTTAGCCAAAGTTTTACTACAAATACCATGATTAAACTATGGTTAGTGTAGCAAAACCATGGTTAATTTGTAGTTACCATGGTTTAACTGTAGTAACCATGTTTTTTTGGTTTTATTTGTAGTAAAACCATGGTTCATTTTCGTAAGGGTGTTTCCTGCCTTAAAGACTAGGGATGGGTGGATCGATTCCTTAAGTATCGATACTTTCGATACTGATGTTGTATCGAAAGGATCGATCCTCACATAAAAATATCGATTCTAAAGTGCATTTTTTAACCATTAATTTTATTTATTTATCAAGAAATTCGGGGCATAAAATAAGCTAAGTGGAAAAATAGACTATATTAGCGAATAATTGTGTAGGATAGAACCATTTCTCCTGCTCATCGGAACACACGCAAATGCTGAAAGACAGAACCAATCAATCACAGACAGTGTTCGCTGCTGATGCATGGCTCACAGTGCTTGTTCAAATAGGGCTGCGTTTCCCAAAAGCATCAGAAGCATAAGTAGATCTTAAGAAACCATTGCCACATTATTACATTACATAACATTGTTACTATATATAAAATTAATTCTGAAAAATGCAGCACGGTTTCCACACAAATATGAAGCAACAATAAAAATAAATGTTTCTTGAGCAGCAAATGATATTAGAATGATTTCTGAAGGATCATGTGACACTATATTAAAATAGAAAATAGTTATTTTTAATTGTTATATTTCACATTATTGCTGCTTTTACTGTTTGTTTGTTCAAATAAGTGCAGCCTTCCTGAGCATGAGACTTAAAAAAAATATTACAAAATCTTACTGACCCCAAACTTTTGTGTACATGTAATATTTATTTTAAAATTGCTAGTAAATTGGCTTAAATTGTGCAAGTAAATTTATTTAAACTGGTTGTTAAAAGTTCAAATGGATTGTGTTATGTTCTGTAATTGCTGTTAATAAATCTGTCAGAAAAAAAAATATATATGAGTTTCGCCTTTAGGGGTACAACAGCCTGGCAGCCTTTTACAAAAAAATAACCATGGTTTTATTACTGTAACCACTGTTTACCACAGTATTTGTAGTGAAACTGCAGTAACCACAAATTTACCATGGTAATAATAATAATAAATAATAATAATAGTACTTATGTAACGCCAACAAAGGTGGACCTTTGAAACTCATCTACACTTAAAGCATGAAGCATGCTATGGTACTAATATGCTCCTTTTTAGGGGTATAGTTGCACCTTTGAGGTTACTGCCCCAGTAAAGGGCTAAAATACAATTATAGGACATTTCATTTCTGACAGTGTAAACAAAAAAGGCCTGTGAAATGTTTAAAAAACACGGCTTTAATATCTAATATTAAGTGAGTATAGTTACTGATTATATTCTTTTAATCATTTAAAAAATCAATTTAGTTTATAGGTATCGGTATCGATATCGACGATACTGGGCTTGAAAATATC